>NC_056726.1:1369439177-1369529347 GCF_019279795.1 Protopterus annectens
GAGGAGGAGGATAGGTAGAGTTTGGAGGTTTTAGGAGAGAGCAGGCAAGAGATGAAGGTGAGGCTTTACGGAAAGATCAAGGGTAAGGGTGGACAATTTGAGTCCAGTCTCGGGCTTTGTTTACGATTCGAGGAAGAAGAAGGGCAGTCATGTGGCTATGATTAGGTCTGCACCATGCTGCGAGGGAGTTATATTGGTTTGAGTCAAGAGGATGAGATGGGAGTTGGTTGCACATTTTTACTTTGGATTTTTTTGGCTGCCATACAAGGATGAAAAGCTGGTATAATAAAATGGGTGAGTGTTATTTGTATTACCTCCTTTGTGTATTAGTTGTAAAAAGGCTTGTTCCAAATTTAGGAAGTGGCCAGATATATATATATATATATATATATATATATATATATATATATATATATATATATACATATATATGTGTGTGTACGTATGTATACACAGACAAAGAGAGAGGGCGAGAGATATTTGTGTGTGGATATTTCTATGTGTATGGGTATATGTATCAAAGGCTTGTTTAGAATAAAGACATATATCCAAATTTACTAGGTGACTTTGTCATTTTTATCCTAGTTTATGTATCAGAAATGAATTTTTTATGCACAATAACTGAAATCATTCAGAAATTAGTTATGTATATCTAGAAGTGTGAGCCAGAACCAGACAGACAGAAAGAAAAACAGACAAAAATGACAGCACAGTGGTTATTCAACTGACAAAAAATGTGGATGATGTTAAAAGAAAGTTTATAAGGATTGCAACTTTTATATCAGAACTGAGACAGTAACCTATATTACAAGACAAAGGCCATCCCATAAAAAACAATCATCTGTGCATCTAATTTTCATTACATTGGATCCCTATGTTAGAAATGTTTCACTTGTGAGCTAACAAGCTCTAAAAGCAAGTGTGAATTGTGAATAATTGGCCTTTTTATCATTCATTAAACATTGTATTGTTTCTCAGATCACGTCTCCATCTTTCCCACATACAGTCCGGCTGCTGCAAGTATATCACTCTTTCTTTGAGGCCTACACATGTCATAGTGCCTTGATTAGTTAATGAATCAAGAAAATCATACATTAAAACTGATAAAATCTAATCACTCACACTAACAAAGTAAATACGGGATCATCGGAAAACTGGAGTTACAAGGTAACTGAGCCATGAGGTCATTTCCTCTGTGCCAGTATTTACCCTTAAGCCTTGCCTATCTTTTCATGGATGCCAGGGCAGTCATAACAGGTGAATCTATAAACACCCATCCACTTGTCCAGCTCCTTCCTAAAGGCAGAATGCATGTCATACTGCTTAACTTGGAAAGGAAGTTTGTTCCAGAAAAGGGGTAGGTGCTCAGTGGCAGCTCTAGCCCTCCTTCTAGTCTTATTTATTTATTTGAGTAGATTTAGATCTCTGGATCCAGTTTTAGCTGAACTGTTTGCCTTACTAAGATGCAAGAGTTCTTGGAGTATTGGATCTCTTACAGACCTATAAGTAAGGCACTAATCTTCCCTAAACAGTCTGTATGAAAAAAAAGTATAGGGATAATGCTTCTAGTCATTCTTGGTTGTTCAGATATTTTAAGCCTGTGATCTCTTTAGCTATAATACAAATGCATGCACGCATACAAAACAGCAGTATATATCTGCAAAATAGACTCCACGGTTCAGCAGTGCCTTTCTCTGACTGTAGAAACCATCTTCTTTTTACAACATGCTAAATATAACAACAAAGAAAAAAAGGAGGGGAAGATTATTTTTTCATAGTTAAAGGCTATGCTTTAGATCTTGACAAAATTGTTAAAAACTCACTGCAAGATTTTTTTGTCAGTGAGAATGAGTGGAGTTAAATTTCATAGTTAATTGTTGTACTCTTTGAATACCATATCCCAAAGTTTGCATTATGCTTGTATTTAGAAGGGATTTAGAATGCTTATTCAGCAGCAACCAGAGATGGGGGTTCAGACCTACATTAATAATACCAGCACTTTGTTTTTATTTTGACATATCCTTATAAAATGTTTTAATTCTCCTTAAAGTGGTAAATGGTCAAAATCCTGCCAACAGTAAAATCAGGCTGTGTTCTCATGACTGACAATTACAGAAACCAATAGACTCTTTCTTTCCATTTTAAAATTCTGTAGATGATTCTTTGGAACTTAGAGCAATGTTGTATTAGAGCCAGCTGCATTATTATTGTGGCCCTTGTAAGTCTAACCTCATTTATGCATACTTTAATCAGAGGCTGACACAGCTTTAATAAATATTTCAACATATCTATGTAATAAAGCAATGCAAAATCAACCAACCAGTCAGTCACTTAGTCAATGAGTATCTCAGTGCATTACAGTATCAAAGAGACCCATGTTTACTCATCAGTTTCACTTCTACTGGGTTGCCCTACTGATGTTCAAAAACCTCGCAGACCAGTTAATGGACCATTCTACTTCTCAGTTTCCATGACTGCACCCTGGAACTAGATGGTATCATTGGTCATGCATGCAGATGACACTGTCATGTCGTGCCTTAGATAGGCATTAACATTATGCCTAAATGCATTATTAGTAATTTCAGTCAGAAGGGTCTATATCACTTCGACGAAACGGCAGAAGTTCGAACACCATATGTTCGAACTTCTAACCTCAAAGTGCAAAACCATCGAAGGCTTAGAACAGCGATTTTTTTTACCTGGGAAAAAAATTGCTGTTCCAAGAAACACCCTCACAACACACAAGCACACCAAAAAAACAGCAATCCACACACATACACTTAAAGTCCTACATCTAACCCTACACTAAACTATACATACACTACTGTCTATCCATTTACCTTAACCCAAACCCTAACTCTAAGGTCCGTCACTATCGCACACTCACCTGACCCGCGCCCTAACCCTAACTCACCTATCCCACCCTATCCCTAAGGTCTGTCACTGTCGCACACCCACCTCATCCGCTCCCTAACCCTAACTCACCTAACCCGCGTCCTAACCCTAACATCCGCACAATCACACACTTACCTGAACCCAACCCGTAACTTTCTACCACAGTGCTGAAAATAGCAAAGCCACAGAAATGCCCACCGAATTCTTTCCCTGGGAAAGAATTCACTGTCCTGCGGCTTCTCGATAATCAGTTTTCGAACTTCACAGTTTGAAAATATGGTGTTCCAACTGCTTAAATTTTGATGAACTGATAGGAACCCAATCAAAATGCTATACTGAGAATCATTACCAAAATAAAATGAAAACTTATTAGTGCAAGGGTAAATCTATAACTTTGAAGATGTTTATTTCAACTTTTGTATTTTATGTTAGATTTGTTTAATGTGCATGCTAAATGCAAGGGCTGAGGATTGTTACAAAATTTCATGTGCTTGAAAATTTGTGTAGACTCCTTTCTTACTTATGATTGACAGAATGACAACATCACAACTTAAATTCTCTTAAGAAAAAAATTAATTTCTCTCAAAAACTATGCTGGTTATAGGTCATTGTACTCTATTTACCAATCAGTTACTGTATAGTGGTCCTGCTACATATGTTGGACACAGCAATTATATGGTGTGCAACAGTATATTCAAATCAAATAGATAAATAAATAAATACATACATAAATGCATAAATACAGTAGGCTAGGTATTCCACAGGACAGATGTGATATTTTCTTATTCCTTCATTTATAAAAGCACATTTACCAGCCCATTAAAAAACTAGTCAAGCAAAAGAAAGTGATAAACTTTCTGAGATCAGAAGAGCTCACCCCACAATGTGTGAAATTATTAAGCCTACTGCATGCTGGGGATAATGCATTTTTGTCAAAGGAAAAACAACTTCAAAAAGATCAACACGGCAGATTCAGGTTAAGTCACTTTAATCTTGCAGCAAGGAGACAAAAACGTGCTAATACTGAGTTTGTCTAACTAGAATCAGGAAGTGAAGCTATTCTGATACATTTCTTACAAGACATTGCCTACCAAGCTGACGTAATAAATCACACGTTCTTTCAATATTATTTCATAGCAGCTGTTTGTCCATGATTTTCTGCTGGCATATCAAGTTTACAAAATAAACTTCCTAAGAAAAACAACGTGGCCTTGATGACCACCGGTCAGATACAGCTTCTCACTATGCAATATTACCATTCAAGATACTATGGCTAATTCAAGCACAAAGCAAGTACAGATTATAGTTCATTTCTTCAAGCAGTCTTTGTTCGATGTATCTTTCTTTTCTGCAGCTGTGCATGTTCTCATAACATGAACAGAGCTGATTGTTCAAGTTCAGTAACATTATAGAAAACAGTATTGTTCTATTCATTATTTTCCTGACCTAGCAGATAATCACCTGCTTCTCAGTTAATTTCCAAAAGGCAAAAACATGAATTTTGCTGTGCTAGCAAATACTAGGTCAGAGAGCAACTTGCAATTTCAGAAAGCATACTGCAGTTTGAAAAGCATCTTGTAATTTCATACAGAATTAAGCTGTACATAAAATAGAATGAAAATGTGTTAATCCTTTTAGCTTATAATAAGCACTAAACATATACATTAATACACATTTTTCTAACATTTCCCCCCTGTTAATACTTTTTATTCTATTTTCAAAAGCATAAACAGTTGCTTCTTCTCCTAACCTCTTTCTGTTCAGAATTTGCAGTTAAGAGAGTCATTCAGTTTAGACTTATGAAAGTGTTTCACTTTTCAACAGTTCTTTAATTTCAGTACTTTGATGCAAGTCTCAGAAACTGACATGTCTATAACATCTTTGATCAATCCTTTCATGCAGGAAATACCACAACAAACACACACTCCTAACAGGAGTAATCCCACACAAATGGCAATCAGGATGTTCATTAGGATGCTACCCCACCCCCCCCAAACAAATTCTGGAAAAAATCCATCAGTGAGTTTGGGCCTGGTTTGGTCATGGCCGACACTTGCTGAATCACCTCAAGATGGTCGTTTATCTCATGCTGGTTGTCAGGAATATACAAACAGCACTCCTCTTTTATTAAAGCACACATACCACCTTTTGCCGCTAAGGTGAAGTCGAGAGCCATGCTGTTTTGAAGCACCATAGTTCTCATAGCGTTCAGTTCATTGGTTACTACTTCGAGAGCAGAAAAAGTTGCATTGCTCATTACTTCGAGAAGTTTGGACAGTTTTCTCAGCTCCCAAATCGATTTTATTGCACCATATGCAGGGGCTATACCTGCCCACGATATAATAGTGTCACTCAAGTCCATGTGTGTCAATTTATCTTTGTCTTTTATGGAGTTATGGTTTCTCCAGCCTGCTTCGATTCGTCCCACTGGATTCTCAGGTCTCTTTATTGGATTTCCAGGTTTCTTGGTGAGCTCTTTGACATTTCGAATTTTTCCCTGAGGCAAAACTGCAGTGTGTCGTATGGCCAGAACCAGGTAACCCAAAAAACAACTGCCGGACCAATTCTCAGGTAACCATTTGTATGCCTTCTTCCCACACACAAAATAACAATTCTCTACTTTAACATTAATATATACTTGCCCTGCATGAAACATTTTCTTATCAATGATAGATAGTTGTTTAAAAAGAACAGGATTACGTTGTACTTCATCAACCGTTTTTTGCATTAATTCAAAATATGAGTCATAGTTTGTATCACAAATATAACCTGCATTATTAGCTTTGATATAACATTTGTAAGGAACGGTCACATTACAATTGCTCCAACCCACCTGAACAGTATAATTTTTGTAAAAACATGCAATTCCCTTTTGTGTAACAGGCAGGTACAATGCTATGTTGTCTTGTAATTTCACAGTTGTAGTATCAAAAATCAAATTCTCCCAGGTCTCATTGACCCCTAGGGGGACAGCAGTCATTAACAATCCCCAGTATGCAGTTGGTATAGCTGTGCAAATCCAGCAATTCAAAACATTAAAAGTTTCAGCATACACATATTTGATTGCTTGGTAAGTGTTAAAGTTTGGAAGCCAGTCTATGAGTAATGCATCTCGTTTATTCAGTTCAGCTCGTGTGGCTGGAAAAAGGAAAGGCCACAGCAAAAAGATTAATGTTATCAGTATCGTTAACAGAATGATCATGCAATACTTCTGAGGTTGTTCTGTATTTCTATTTGCTCCGTATCTGGTCATTTTGTTCTTGTGTAACAGTAACAAGTTTTTTGTCCAGTTCAAAGTTTTTAACCAATTTACAGTGTGTCAGATGAATCCAGGACGCTCGCTCTGTGATCTTGACTGCAGTGGGTGTTGACAGTAGCACTTGGTATGGCCCTTCCCACTTCGGTGAGGTCCAGTTTTTCCTCTTGATGACTTTCAACCAGACCCACGTGCCTGGGACTACTGCTGCTTCTGATGGTGTGGTTTCTTCTTTATCTGAAACAGAATTTAACTGCAAAAGTTGCTTACTACTTAAAGGTCATCTCATATATTCTGCAAGTGAACTGTTGGCCTCCTGGTCTGCAGGCATGAGAGGTTTCCATTGAGGTAAATAGTATGCCCTCCCATATAATTTTTCAAAAGGAGTTAACCCCTTTGCATTCAGAACAGTTCTCATGCTCAACAATGCCAGAGGCAGGCAGTGCACCAAGTTCTTTTGTGTCTCACTAATTAATTTCCTAAGTTTGTTTTTCAAAACCCCATTATGCCTTTCTACTAATCCTGCGGATTGTGGGTGGTATGCACAATGGTTCTTTAAGGAAATTCCGAAATATCGACTCAACTGTTGTATAGTTTGATTTACAAAGTGTGTGCCATTGTCACTGTAGATCTTTTCCGGTATGCCAAATCTAGGAATAATTTCTTTAACAAGGACTTTTGCAACAGTAGCTGCATCTGGATTTTTGGTCAGAAAAGCTTCCACCCATTTGGAAAACATATATATAATGACAAGACAATACTTCTTATTTTCACATTTGTTCAGTTCTATGAAATCCATACAGATAGTATGGAACGGGTACGATGGTGTTGGGAAACTCCCTTGCTTAGGCTTCAATGCCCCTTGTGCATGATGCTTGTTACAAACATGGCATGCTGCACAAAAAAATTTTGTGTAGTTTGTAAATCCATATGCTGTGAACACTTGGTTCACTAACTGTACCATCCCCCCTGTTGAGACATGGCATTGCCCATGGCTCAACAAAGCTGCATATCTAAACAAATTAGACGGCAAAATCGTTTTTCCTTCTTTGGAGATGTACAGCCCTTTCTCAAGAATTGCTCCTCGTTTTACCAATTTCTGTTTTTCTACTTTCGTAGTAAGTGTCTGCATTGTTTTCAACATTTCTAAATCTAAAATCTCAGAAGGTTGTAATTCCTCACTCAAAAGAAATACTTCTGAAGCTGAAGCTGCCTGCTTTGCAGCTGTATCAGCTCTCGCATTACCTTTTGAAATCCTATCCTGTTGCTTGGTATGAGCTACACATTTACAAATAGCTACTTTCTGAGGTAACTGAATAGATTCTAACAAATCTAAAATAAACTGCACATGATTAATTATTTACCAGTAGATGTTATCATTCCTCCATTTTTCCACTGTTGCGCAAAAACATGTACAGTAGAAAAAACGTACTGGCTGTCAGTAAAAATGTTCACACATTTACCCTTTGCCAAGGTACATGTCCTTGTCAAGGCAATCAATTCTGCTGCTTGTGCAGATAAGTTGTGTGGTAAAGACTTTGCTTCTAAAATCTCAGTATCAGAAACTACTGCATACCCCTCTAGGTTCTATCCTGTAGGACCCCTTCTGCATGAGCCGTCCACATAATATGTCACCTCGGCATCATCCAAGGGAACATCCATTAGATCTTTTCTAGGCAGTGTCTTTTGCTCAATTTCCTGCAGGCAGCTGTGTGGTGTGCCATCCGCAGGGGTCGGGAGCAAGGTAGATGGATTTAAAGTTGTACATCATTCAATTGTCATATAAGGTTGGC
Organism: Protopterus annectens; assembly: GCF_019279795.1. NCBI lineage: Eukaryota > Metazoa > Chordata > Ceratodontiformes > Protopteridae > Protopterus > Protopterus annectens. The sequence goes on from NC_056726.1 coordinate 1,369,447,122, forward strand.
TCAAGAGTATAGTCATACAGGAAAGATGTCTAGCAGGAGAAAGATATGCTACTTTTTCTTGCAGTAAAATAATCATGACTGCATGAGGCACTCTCAATGTGTGAGGGTGGAACAACACTACTGAGGCCGAAGCCTGTACTGCCATTGCAGCTGCAACTACTGCTTGTACACAGTGGGGCAGGGATCGCGCCACTGGGTCCAGCTGTGATGAATAGTAAGCTATGGGACGTTGCTTATCCCCATGTTGCTGTGTTAACAATGATGTCATATAACCTTGCTTACAATCTACAGTTTGGAAAAAAACGTTTACGATAGTTTGGTAATCCTAAAACTAATGTGGATGCTATCAATTGTTTCAGTTTGCAGAAAGCTGATTCTGCTTCTGGTGTCCATTGTAATAAATCTTGTGCTGCCATAGGCTTTTTGTATATCAAGTTGGTTAGTGGAGCAGACTCCAAGGCATAGTTTGGAATCCAACTCCGACAGAAATTAGTCGTACCCAGGAAGGACATAATTTCCTTTTTGGTAGTCGGTTTGGGTGCTTGTAAAATTGCTATTTTCCTATCTTCATCTAATGTTCTGCCTTCTTTGGATATTACATATCCCAGGTATTTAACCTGCTTTCCCCAAAGCTGCAACTTGTTTTTGCTTACTTTATGTCCTTGAGTGGCTAGAAATTGTAGTAATGCTATGGTATCTTCTCTGCATTCTTGCTTGGTGGGGGCTGCCAGCAGGATGTCGTCTACATAAAGTAAACTCTGACTGCCTCTTGGTGGGCTAAATCCCACCAAGTTACTTGCCATTTCTTGTGCGAATATTGTTGGGCTTTCACAATACCCCTGTGGTAGTCACGTATATGTATACCTTTTCCCCTGAAATGTGAATGCAAACCAATACTGGCTGTCAGGGTGTATCGGTATCGAAAATAATGCATTGCTAATATCTACCACAGAAAAATACTTCTGTTGAGGCTTCAAATCGTTAAATAGGGTGTGTGGATCTGGCACCATAGGTGCTCTAGGTATTACTGCGTCATTTACAGCTTGTAAATCTTGGACCATACACCATTCTCCATTTGCTTTCCTGACAGGAAATAAGGATGTGTTACATGATGAATCGGGAGATTCTACCAGTACTCCTTCCTTAAGTAAAGCTGCTATTATAGGTTTGATTCATACTTCTGCATCTTTTCTTAAGGGATACTGTCTCTTTTGTGGTCTAAAAGCTGATTTTGGCATAATAGTAACTGGCCCTGCTGTACGAATTAGTCCTACATCTGACTTCCCTGTTGACCAGAGAGTTTCTGGTATGGTCCATAAGGCATTTTCTTCTTCTTCTAGTAAAAGTGCTAATCAGCTGTCCTTGCTAGACTGCAAGTGTACAGCTGGGAGTGTCTGTGTTATCCAATTGAACTTCTGCTTCTGTACTCCCTGTTCTGACAATTCTAACTCTGTCTGTTTTTCCCACTTTGTGACCTTTTCTCCTAGGTCTGCCCATTTCACATTCTTGTCCTTAGTTAAACTAACATGTGGTAACTGATTAAATTTATAGAGTGCAAAGAATTCCTGGGGTAATGAACAGCTAACTACACTGTTCCCTTCTGTGTCCCTGCACAGATTATGTAATACTAATCTGTTTGCATGGTTTTTAAACAGTTTTTGCTCATATTCCTTATCAGGTCCTGGTGTGCTACAATAATACAGAGTACAGTGCAACAAATGCTGTTTATCAGTGTCAAGGGAGGGGGACTTACTGATGGCTACATTCATCAGTTCTTCGGTTACTGCTCTTGGACCAGTCGTGACCAAGTTCTGGCTGTACCAATAAAATGTTTCGCCCTCTGGTCACACCACAAAAGTATCCATTTGTCGCTGTGCTTCCATACCCTGCATAGTCAGAACTACTGTTATGCCAAATATCTGCATAAGATCTCTGCTCAAAAGGTTTACCGGGCATTTTGCAGAAACAACAATTTTGCTTTTCTGGGTCATCCCTGAAACAGGGTCAGTTATTGCTATGTTATGGGAGAGTGGGTCCTGATACAGCTGTCCATTAGGTCCTTTCACTAGAATGTAATCAAATGATTCTGAATTTTCTGGTAGTTTGGAAGGATGTATCAGGGTCCATGAAGCCCCTGAGTCACACAGAAATTTAACTTCCCTCCCCTCTACCTGAAGTGTAACTTCCAGTTTCGTGCCTGCTAAATAGAGCTCTAGGCTCAATAATGCTAAGTCTAAAATTTCACTTTCTTCACCATCTGTGATTTCTTGCAATTCCTCTATTTCTTCTATCACATCCTCTACTCCTTCTATCACATTTGCGTTTGTCTTTTCTTGGTTACTCCCTTCTAGTGATTCTTGACTATCATATAGTCAGTCCTCACCCTCCTTATCTTACATGGCTACCTTATTGTTTTGCTTGCAATCCCTTGCTAAATGTCCCTTTTTTCCGCACTTAAAACATTCACCCCTTTTCTTTCTCTCTTCAAACTCCTCTGATCGCTTATCAGATTGTTTGTTTCCCTGGGCATTTTTCTTGCCCTTTTTTCTGGACTGTACTACATAAACTTCTGCTCCATCTTCTACAGAAAATACTTGGGCTTTCTTTTTCTTTTTACTGTTAAAATGCCTTTTGGCATGTCTACCATATTCGAGTAGTGACTGTAATCTACTTGTACGATGGTCTGCCATGTGCTTTGTAATAAAGCTTCTTATAGGCAAAATACTGCCTTTCAAAAATGCATTCTTTTAGCTGCTGCTCATATGGGGAATCATGTGTTTGGTCTTCAGGTACCTGCATTCCACAATGGTTATTACAACACTCTAATAATTTAGCATAATATCTGTCAACAGTTTCACCTTCTTGTTTGATGCATTGATTAATGCAAGTCCAGTCTGCCCTAGGCTTCCATTTTTCAGAGATTCGATCTGTTAGACCTTTCACTTTGTTATCCATTTATGCATTGCTATGTAGGAGTGGCTTGTGTTCTGTGTCATGGGGATTCCAGTTGCCACTGATCATGTGCCAATCTGGACCTACAATTTGTCTGACTACTTTTTCTACTTCTTCTCCATTTAAATGATAACTTAACCTCATGCCCTGTAAGTCTTCTAAGAATTTTCTAAAATTAACTTTTGGATGGGGAATTCCCTCTGTGGCTTTCCGGATGTCTTCCGGTGTCCACGGTCTATATACTAGGAGAATCGGGTCCTGCCCTGCCTGTCCTGCCTGAGGATTTGGTCCTTCTATGAGTGGCCATATCTGTTCTTCACTCATAGCTCGTGAATTTTTGTTCATTTGATATAACTCAGTATCCCCTCTTAAGTTACGTGTTCGAGACCTAGTCTCGATGGGATCTCTGACATACAGTCTTGGCTTCGCGGTGACAGCCGGGTATAGCGGAGGTGGACCAGCTTGTCCACTCACTTCATATTCTGGTGCGGGAAGTGGAGGGGGCGGAGGGGCTGATGCTATTACCAAATTATTGTCTTCTTTATCTAAGAACATAGCTTTTGAATTATTACTTTTTTGTTCCCTACGGTTTGCTTCCTCAATCCACCTGTGTGCCTGAGGAACGCCTAATTGACGTTGCTTTTTTACCTGACCTTTTGCGTCAGTTTTGAGCTGCTTGACAAGTTTAATAAGCGAGGATTTTTCTAATTTGCCATTAAATTCATATTTATTAACCCGTTTTATATAGTACCTAACATTGTCGGCATGCTGTAATTGCATATATTTTGCATCTTCAGTTAATGGTGGGTCTTGGGAACTTTTTGTGCACTTATTACCCATATTGTTCTGACTGTTAGAATGTTACGTAACTCTTCTTATTTTCACGTGGTACCATGATTTTTCTGTTTCACAGTTTATCTAGAATAACTGTCTTACCTATTATGTTTCCTTGATCTATGACAAGACTACAATCTTTCTGTCCCTGACTTGTACAAAACAAATCGCCTGACAGATGATTCAAATCAAGTCCCTGATCTAAAACAGAAAAAAGGTAAATCTCACCTTACCTGAGCCTCCGTGCTTGATCACCAGGTTCGATGGAAAACTCGTCCTCCAGTTGCAGATCAGAAAAGTGTCTGGCCTCTTTTGAATGACAATTCAGTCGGAGGTCTTTCAGAGCAGAAGAACCGATGTGGTCTCTTCCCTGTATGGTTTCATGCCACCTGGCCCATCTGACCTGAGGCGAAGCGGGAGTTTCCGGTCTGAAGGACCAATCTGTCAAAGGAAAAACAACTTCAAAAAGATCAACACACGGCAGGTTCAGGTTAAGGCACTTTAATCTTGCAGCAAGGAGACTAAAATGTGCTAATACAGAGCTTGTCTAACTAGAATCAGGAAGTGAAGCTATTCTTATACATTTATTACAAGACATTGCCTACCAAGCTGACGTAATAAATCACAAGTTCTTTCAATATTATTTCATAGCAGCTGTTTGTTCATGATTTTCTGCTGGCATATCAAGTTTACAAAAACAACTTCCTAAGAAAAACAATGTGGCCTTGATGACCACCGGTCAGATACAGCTTCTCACTATGCAATGTTACCATTCAAGGTACTATGGCTAATTCAAGCACAAAGCAAGTACAGATTATAGTTAATTTCTTCAAGCAGTCTTTATTCCATATATCTTTCTTTTCTGCAGCTGTGCATGTTCTCATAACACGAACAGAGCTGATTGTTCAAGTTCAGTAACATTACAGAAAACAGTATTGTTCTATTCATTATTTTCCTGACCTAGCAGATAATCACCTGCTTCTCAGTTAATTTCCAAAAGGCATAAACATGAATTTTGCTGTGCTAGCAAATACGAGGTCAGAGAGCATCTTGCAATTTCAGAAAGCATACTGCAGTTTGAAAAGCATCTTGTAATTTCATACAGAATTAAGCTGTACATAAAATAGAATGAAAATGTGTTAACCCTTTTAGCTTCTAATAAGCACTAAACATATACATTAATACATATTTTTCTAACAATTTTCAAAGGTGAATTCAAAAATGTGAAGCTTATTTTCAACAATGCCATCCTTTATGAAGTGTACATCATTGTCACAAGATGTTTACCTTTATGTTACCACAGCATTATTATACCTATCTTTCACAGTTATACAACTTCCATTATATTTTCTTTATTATTAGTGATTTCTAGCAATGATTTGTTGATCTTAGAGAAAGCATTAAGGACCAGTTCTTTCTTTCTTTTTGTGGTTTTAGTACCACCATTTAGATTCTCTTCTTCTCCAGTGCATGCATAACTGTTATACCAGTCAGTGAAATAGCCTAACTTGTTCTGCCACTTACTGAATACCAGACCTTACTGAGGATTCTTGTTTCATCCACTTACTGAATACCAGACCTTAATGAGGATTCTTGTTTCATTCACTTACTGAATACCAGACCTTACTGAGGATTCTTGTTTCATCCACTTACTGAATACCAGACCTTACTGAGGATTCTTGTTTCATCCACTTACTGAATACCAGACCTTACTGAGGATTCTTGTTTCATCCACTTACTGAATACCAGACCTTACTGAGGATTCAGGTTTCATCCACTTACCAAATACCAGACCTTACTGAGGATTCTTGTTTCATCCACTTACTGAATACCAGACCTTACTGAGGATTCTTGTTTCATCCACTTACTGAATACCAGACCTTACCAAGGATTCTTGTTTCATCCACTTACTGAATATCAGACCTTACTGAGGATTCTGGTTAGATCCACTGACTGAATACCAGACCTTACTGAGGATTCTTGTTAGATCCACTTACTGAATACCAGACCTTACTGAGGATTCTTGTTTCATCCACTTACTGAATAACAGACCTTACTGTTAGATCCACTTACTGAATACCAGACCTTACTGAGGATTCTTGTTAGATCCACTTACTGAATACCAGACCTTACTGAAGATTCTTGTTTCATAGGATTCTTGTTTCATCCACTTCCTGAATACCAGACCTTACTGAGGATTCTTGTTTCTTCCACTTTCTTAATACCAGACCTTACTGAGGATTCTTGTTTCATCCACTTACTGAATACCAGACCTTACTGAGGATTCTTGTTTCATCCACTTACTGAGTACCAGACCTTACTGAGGATTCTTGTTTCATACTGTCCTGCTTGTGTAATCTTCTAAACTTGTATCTGTAGTAAAAAGATTTTCCATATTTTGTGTGAAGTTTTACTTTATGTATTTATTAATAATTTCTAATCATAACTAGAAAATTTTTACTTTTGAATATCATGCATACTTAATCTTCAGAAAGAAATAAAAATGAGAAACCTTGTGCTAAGGTTATATGTTAACCCTAAAAACTTGTGAGTAGTTTTGCCTATATGTTGCTGTATTACATATGTAAGACATATATTTTCCTGTATTACATATAAAGGGCAGCAGCACCAAGCAGGATAAAAGCACTCTCATCAAACTAAACAAACAACTCAGAGGAAAAAATAAAGTCTACCAAAGCCAAAGTTGAGGTATGTTTGGCCTCCCAGGCCAAGGAAAACCACAAAGCATTCTTTAACGATGTCTGCAACCTTAACTATCCTAGAAGGAACCACATCCATATATATCTGAGTCTCCTACCCACATTCCCCACTACAGGTGGTGGTAACTCCCTTTACTAACCAAACTTCTTATTGGAATTTCCTTCTCTCCACCCCTAAAACAAAAAAAATGGAAAAAAATGTAATGTACACTCTATCTCTCTTCACAGCATACAACTGCAGCATAACAGCAAACTGCCAACATACCACCAGACCACCACACCACTCCACCCTTTGCTCTTCTATCCTTTGTAGATACGAACAACACAATTCTTTCCGCTTTTCATTGATCTCTAAAGTTTTCTTACATGGTCAAATCTCTCTTCTAGGTCACTTCTTCTCTCTCTCTCTCCTGGTGAGCTAGCTTATTGTGATTTTGATCTTATCTTAACAAATGTAGACAACAAGTTAACATATGGGAACAGATAAAATATATCTCTCTTCTCTTCTCATCTCTCATCCCCCATTCATCGCTCCATTCCAACTCTCCCATCCTCTCTTATTAACGATCTTCAGACTGCAATCCCAACCTAATCCCACTGCCAACCTGCATACAATACGCAGATGATTCTACTCCTTTATCTGCTCATCTGCCTTCTCTGCTGAACTGAGCTCAACTGACTTAACAGTAGAACCTGCTTAGAAACCTTTTTCCTACCAAATGCCAAACAAAAACTCCTCCTTTCTCCCCCACTCCTCCTCTTCTCTAAACTTTATCGGTCCCCGGTAAACTTCACCATCTTCTCACCTGACCCAAATACAACTATCATCTCACCTGACCTAACTACAAAACTTTTAGGAATAACCATTGACTATAATCTCTCCTTCGAGATTGTTATTAACAACACCATCAAGATCAGAAACAGAAACTTGACCCCCATCAGAATAAACAAATTGCAATGTCAAATCTCTCTCTCCAAATTGCTCTATTCTCATCTCTACTAAATACTCTCCTAATCTATCTAACAATTAACAAACTTAAGAAAATCAATCTTAACAAACAACTCACTCGCTACCACAACATAGCTTGCCAGCCACCACAAACCCCCCTACCCTTCACCCAATCAACTTGTAAACCCCCTCAAACTTTGGCTGGTCACTACACCTCAAACTACACATACATCTCCAACTCACTTATATAACTCCCAACTTACAAACACCCTTCATACTTCAAATTCTCTTCTCGCTAAATCAATTTACCCATGACAAAAATCAAACACATGACAAACCAACAACACAAAATCAATAAAGGTAAAACAACATTAAACAAAGTTAGATTTCACTAACACACATAGTAGTTACTCTTTTACCTAGTGACATAAATAACCCAACAAAAATTAAACTGTTCATCCAAAAGGTAATTTTTATTCCTGGTGCACAATTTGGCTTTATTTTTCACACCTTCTATTTTCTTCTTCTCATCTTATTTCTCTCTTTTCTTTTCTTTCATTGTATAGATTTAAGTCATCTCATTTTATATACACCATACATGTGTAATGATATCTATATTGGAAACTTGTTTTGATTTGAAATGATCATTCATTCCTTGGGATGATATGACTCCAATTTTTGCTATTTTGAAATTGCTATTTTTAATGTGATTTGTTATGTAATTAATGTACTATTTTTTTAGTGGTTTTCTCCTCACTATGCTGAAAATGTAAGCCAATCCAGCAAGACTAGCAAATAAAAAAAAAAAAAAAATAAAATAAATAAAGGCAATACACAATTGTGTGCAGAGCTCATTGTACGTGGAGCACCTATGCTGAGCCAGAAGATCTAGCAAACCTCCTGGCTGATAATTTCAGCTCCAACTTTACCTCTGAAGCCCCCTCAACCTTCTCTCAGGTAATATCGTCAACTGGGGAACAGGTCCTTAACGTTTTCTCTAAGAGCAAGAAAACTGGGCCCAGACAATATCCCAGGATGCCTTCTAAAAAGCATGAAACATGACCTATCAGGGTCTCTGGAATTACTATTTAACTGTAGCCTCTGAATAGGCTTCATACCTAATGAATAGAGAAAGGCAATAGTCATCCATCTGCACAAAGGTGGGCCATCTAAAGACCCTGGAAAGTAAAGACCCGTAAGTCTCACTAGTCTTATATGTAAAGCCATGGAAAGAATTATCATGGAAATTATCAACAGAGATAAAGTAAACCTCCAGACACTGGACCCAACCCAGTTTGCTTTTTTTTTTCAAGGTCAGATCATGCCTACTCAACCTGGTGGACTTCTTTGGGAAGTTATCCCTCCTTGTTGACTATCATATTGACAACACACCCCTTGGAGTTGACCCAGTAGTCATGGACATTGGAACACACATATATAGTAATGTAGCCTTTGACCATCATGTGCCTACAGTGTTGAGGAAACCATACTATGTTGTGCAACTTATTTAACAAAGGTATGGCATTTAAGTCCAAGGAAGTCATTGTTCCACTGTATTCAGCATTCATCAGATCTATCATTGAGTACAATGCCTCTTTTGGTATGTACCTAACCAGGCATATCCAATACTTAGAACGTTTGTGTTTTCAAGAAGTTTAAAGACATGTTATGGGTTTCCTGGGTCATAGAGGGTGACCTTTGGCTTCCAAGGAAGTGGTATGGGATTTTGCCTATGCTGATTTGAACATGGAGAAGCTCAAATGCATTGCCCTGTTTGACCAGCCTTGAGGTATACTCATTTTTGATGTAAATTGAGACACCTCCACCTTTTGTTCCTGTCTGTGTGGTACCTGGTCTAAATGTGTAGAGGGCATTATAGCATTGTAAAGCCAGTGTGCTCTCCACGGCTTTAAACTATGACTCATTGACTGCACAGACGTCAGCATTCTCCAAGGTAAGGAGAGCTTATAAGGAGTGACATTTTTTGTTTAGACTCCTAGCATTGAGCAGTAACACCTTTAGACTTTCTTACATTTGATTTGCTATGTCAAAAGTACTTTCATTATAACATTGCCTACAAAAGGCACTATGGGGGAAAACAAAGTTTTAGCTAATATTCAAAAGACTAGATGGGAGAGGTACAGACCATCCCAGGCAAAGCAGCATGGTCTGTTGACTATCTCCTTCCATGCTGATGAATATTAAACCCCCTTAGAATAACACCAGAAACTAACCCAGTCATCTTTTGTTCCTACTGTGGCATCATCCTTGGAGAAGGTAAAAAAGGTAAAATGCTGCTCAAAACTTGGCTCATACCAGCTTGGGACACATATTCTAAGAGCTCCGTGATGCCTCTCTTCACATAGTCATATGAGTCTAGGCACATCTCAGGTAATTTATACCCATATGGATTATGAATGAGTGATACTGGTACTTGTGATCCAGTGACCTTAGTATGTGCTTAATGTGGTGGATCCTGGCTCCTGATAAGCAACTGACTGTAACTTTCTCCTTAATCAGCCTGGTGAGAAGGACAACAGTGCATATCTCAATGGAGTCTCCAATGATCAGAATGCTGGATTGTGTGGTGGCTTCCCATATGGGCTTAGAAAGAGAGTCCCCATAAGATGTGGCTCTATGTGTTGATGTGAGTATTGTTTTGAAAGAGTGCATTTGGGGATGCTGATGGTATTTGTTATATTTACTTAATCTGGGATGTCTCTGGAGTTTAGGAAGGTTATATTTAAATGTTGCAGCATATATGGGTCTATCTGTCTGCTTTGAACTCTGGGATGGGAGTAGCATGTGTGCTAAAGACAATCTAATTGGCATTTAGAGTGTTTTTATATAACAGCTTTGCCTCCAGTGACATTGTGTAAATACATCTCTCACATACCATATCAGTTTGCTTGAGAATTAACTAGCTGCCAGTGAACATGAGGCAATTTCTGCACTGCCTCATGATGCCCATATCCACCAATCTGGTAATGGAGGTAGTGGAAAAGTTCGGGTCTATATTACAATGTCGAACTTGTATAAGTTTGAATGTTGTAATATCAAACCCAAAAGTCTGAAATCCAAAAATAGTGAAGCCACAGCACATTGATTTTTTTCCTAGGGAAAAAAAATCGGTGGGCTGTTTTCAGGGCTTTGCTATTTCCTCCACTGTGGAGCGATCTCTGAGTTGGTATATTTAAGTAGGGAGGTGTGGAGGGCACACGTTTAAGGTTTAATTTTTTTTTTCTCACAGAACAGTGATTTTTTTCCCTTGGGAAAAAAAAACGCTGTTCTGTGTTTTCATTATTATTGGGTTTTGGACTTTTGGGTTCGATATTACAACGTTTGAACTTGTGTTAGTTCAACATTGTAATATAGACCTGAAAAGTTCATATTCATGGTAACAGGCCCTTTTTTATTGATTAGAAGGTTGGAGTGAGAATATAAAGTAATGTCAGGAGTATCTGGTTTGCAGCTCTGGGGGCAGTACTCGTCATTGCAAACTATTCGCTCTGTGTGCAACTAAAAATTTATGAAATTTCAAGTGTGCTTTTACGGGAAAAATGTCACCTTGAGGTGTCTGTGGCTATACAATGCACTGAAAAACACTTGGGGGAAACTAATAAGTAGATCCTGATGATTTATAGTTGAAGAACTTAGGGAGATTTTCTGATGTTACATTAGACAGCAGTAAATCAAGCAGCACTCACTGAAAAGAAATAATTAGCTTTGTCAAAAATTATGGGCAGAGGAGATTCACCTGAATGGCTACTGCCTGTGTACTACTAGTGTTGGTCTTAGCACAGCTTCATACTGCTGGGATATGATGCTCCTTTGCTTCATCTTTCACCAGAAACAAAACAGTAGCACTAATCTCAAGATAAAAGGCAGACTGCACCCTCTTTGATGATCAACAGTCTCGTCCCAGATGATGCAAGGGTTTGTAGGCTTGTTGTAGCCTTTTGATAGAAAATGCCTTGAATAGCAACTAGACTAGCAAGAAAGGTCCAACACAGATAAACATTGCCCAGTCAGAAACAGTCAGGAATTAATGCACTCTGCTCCTTCTCTCAAAAGGAGTAAAATATTAGCACAATGGCATCAATGAAGTGATTACTATGTTTTCTGGTGATCAGCAGTCCACAGGAAATAATGTCTCTATGCTCTTTCTTTCACAAGGACCAAAAGAAAAGCACTAATCCCAAGATGACTACTGAAAAGCAGAGTGTGGGCTCTCCAATAATTGGTGGTCTTAAATGTAAGATGGAAAATGGGTTAATATCCCAACAGTTGCAGTGTGCAGTAACCCGTTAGATATAAAAGGGGGTAATTTAAGCTTTAGCTATCTAAGTGGGGAGCCACTAATTTTTAAAGAGCAAGACTGATTGAAAGGGGGGTGAGCACTTTGTATTCTGCCTCTAAAGAATACAGTGGGATGGCCAATAAATGTAAATAGGCAGAAGGAGAGTAATTTCATAATTTCGTGCTTGCTCACAATAGTCAATGAAAGAGGAGAGGAAAGGCTATATGTTGCCAAATTAACATAAGGGGTAGGGAACTATCAAGACAGTTGAGTTTAAAAACACAACAGCACCAGAGTGTAAGGGTGAGAGAAAATTGAATTTCTGTTTGACAAACAAGAGGTACAGCTGTGGTGTCTTTCTTAGTTTAAATATGCAATTACCAAAGACAGGTCAAACACAGTGTAAAGAAAATCAACTACAATATACAAAATAGAAGAAGGCAATGAAGCAATACATAATGCAGGAACAATCTAACCTTTTCCTCATAGTGATCTGTAGTCTGACTGAGCTCTTCCTGGAAAGCACAGAGATGCACTTATGTGATATTCAATAGTTAATACTGCAATTAATTGACACCCACTTACTGTTATTGGAATGTACAAATACCATTGGATGTAGATAAATGGAACTGGTTGTTGAGGAATATATCTGCTCTTTTAAGAAAAACATACTTTACCTTCCAAAAATACTGGAGAAAGGAACCGACTTGATCTACTTCTGCTACAAGGAAAATTATGCAGCTGACTTCTGGGATGTGAAGTACAACTATCTACCTAAATGATACAGAAGTGAAAGATAATGGGCCAGATTCATGAAGGCTTGCACAGAGTCTAAGAGTAGAGCAAGACTCCAGCAAGCCAACATGTCTGCCCAGCGATCCAGGAACAGCCGGTAGGGGCATGCAACGGAGTTCTCCAAACTAGTCCTACACGGACAGGGCTGGGATATGCAAATTGCCCCAACTGCAGGCAAAAGCCATGTAAATAAGGTAAATTTGCGATCCAGGAAACCCAAACCTGTCCAAGTAGGAGTAGTGTTATTTGCAGAAATGTACTCAGTTGATAACTGAGTACGGTTCTGCAAATAGCAAAACGGAGCCATGTCAGCTGTAAAAAAAGCATGCATTCTCAGGAGGAAGCATGCCAATGGCCAACAATACGGCCATTGGCAATGGGAAGTGATGCAAATAAAATAAAAATAACTTTTTTTTTTATTCCGATCTCCAGGGTTTAACCATAGCGCAGTGCTAAGCAAATGCGCTGCACCCTAAATATCAGAAAATAAACAATTAAGATCCACAAATGTGGATTTCATAGGGAAAATGAATCTAGAATGCAAGGGAATGGCAGGCTGAAGACAACATGGCCACCGAGTAGAGGTTGCTAAGGGGGGAAGCTCAGTCTAAGAGATGTAACTAAGCATTAGTAGGCAATCCTATGCAAATGAGAGTTATGATAGTGAATCACAAGTTTACATAGCAAATGAGCACAGTCACTGGAGTGTAGGAGTAGGATAAGGGGAGTTACAGAGTAGAAGATAGGTGACATCATGAGGGGGGGTATGTATGAAAGGAGTGCAGCTCATTGAAGCAGAGTGACATGTGTCAGCTTACATTTACATAACAGTGAAAGAGGTGTGTCAACAGGTAGGCCAGGTAAAGTCAAGAAATCGAAGGTGTATGCTGTGGATAACACCAAAGTATCTTGCTGAGCGTGCATGCATGTGCATGCAAGTAAACCGAGTAAGACAGTGTGCACGTGTGTAAGCGTGTGTGAGCGCATGTAGGCTGCAGTAAGCATATGTAAGGCTGTGAAAACATGTGTAAGCATGTTTGCACTGGTGTGCATGCATTTTAACAAGAATAAGCAAGATTTAGTCCATGTAAGCATGTGTACGCGCATGTGAGTTGGTGTGCGCGTGTTTGCGCTTGTTTGCGCGGCGCTGCCCCCTGAGGAAACAGAAAGGGAAAAGGAAGCACAACAAATAGTAGGAAGTTAACCAGGGAGTACTAGCAGATCTAGCAGGTGAAAACAATCAGAATCAGGCAATTACTCAGCCAGTACACTAGCCCAGCCCAGCACTTAAAACTCAGCAAAAAACATTCCAGTATATTTTACTCAGACAGACTGCAACATTGCAGTAAGCTAATAGAAGTGAAAACTGAAAAAGCTTTACTGAGGCAAAGAAATGTTAGGGGCTGCCATTGCTGTCATAAGGCGACATATGCAACATGCTGAGGGTGGTGACAATGCAAATGCTGCTGAGCAACACACAGTGAAGAAACTGAGAAGAGTGAACAGGCCTAGGGTAACCTACCAGGGGCTACATGAGCTGGAGATAGTGGAGCACTATAGAGTGGACAGGGACCTCATGCAGCAAATTGTTGAGCTGTGCAGGCCATGCCTCACACACAGAACCAACAGAGGAGAACCCATTCCAGTGGAAACTAAGGTATGTGTTGGCCTAAGAATATTAGCAACAGGTACCTTCCAAAGACCAACTGGCGATATGATGGGGATTTCACAGGCATCAGCATCTAGGGTACTGCACCAGTACCTGAATGCCATGGCAGCACATGTCGGTGATCATGTATATTTCCCCAATTCCCATGAGGTATTGGCCAGCAATATGCATCTCTTCCAGCAAATAGGGAATACCCTGAGGTAGTGGGTGCAATAGACTGCACTTACATTTGCATCAAAGCACCAGCTGGTGAGCGGGTTAGGGTCTACTACAACCACAAGGGTTACCCCTCCATCAACTGCCAGGTCATGTGTGATGCCCAGGGCATAATAATGAATGTGTGTGCTGGCTGCCCTGGTAGCTATCATGACTCCCATATCTGGCATCTGACACAGCTGTACCATACATTTGCCAATGGGGACATCCCTCATGTTCACCTAGTGGGGGATGCTGGATATGCACTCAAGCCATGGCTGATGACGCCCATCAGAAATGCACACACACCTGAACAGGAATGCCATAATGAGGCACACGCGCAAACACAAAATGTAATCGAGCGTGTGTTTGGGCTGTTCAAGTCACGGTTCTGGTGCCTGGACACATCTGGTGGAGCCTTGCAGTACTCACCAACTACATGTACCCAAATAGTCATGGTATGTGCTATGCTACACAATATGATCCTGTGAAAATAGCTGCAGCAGGAGCAGCATAGGGCTGGGCACAACAGCCCCCCACCATTGCCAAGGCCATCACAGGCAGAGCGTGACTCGGAGGAGGAACAACCTGAGCCTGCCCCAGTAGGCAGAAGGAGGCATGCCCAGTATGCTTTGGCCTTGGAAAAGAAGCAACACATAGCATATACACTGGCTCAGTAGGAACCCTGGAAATGATACCTCTCTCCAACTCGCACATATAGTAAAAGCGATGCCTAAGTTGAAACTACCTGTTCACAAACATGTAAAGGGAGTGTAAAATGTGCATCCGACATAGGTAGCCCTGCAGCACCACCTGATGCATGATTGCTATGTGTTAAGCAATATAAAGCACTGCTAAACAGCTCTCACCACTATTTAGTATATGTAAACAAAATTGCACACACTAAGTAGCACAACGACAGGCAATATTCAGCAATATTGTGCACTGTCCAGCAATGTTGGGCAACATTGAGCAATGTTGTGCAAGTCTGGTCAAATGTGGGTATAGTACATCAAAAGCAGGTTAACAAGTCCAGTGACATGTATGAAAATATGAAGCACTGACAGTCCTCAAACCCAGGATACAGTGCACTATAGTCAGAGTACAGAACCACTAAACCATGACAGTATGTCAATGGTCAGCTTGTATGAAAGAATGTTGATAATTCAGTGCTAAGTATCTCATGGAAACCTTGCAGGCATAGCATAATCCATGTTGAGTTAAGACAGATAGGTGAGGCCTGCAGTAATAATAGAACCTGATATTCAACACACATATAGTATAAATGTTAAAATTGGTAATGTTCACACACAGCAACAAATGTAGTGGACCTCAGACAGCAACATACTGCAAGGTCACACTGGGCATGCTCACACACTTGGAACTATGAGACAAATGTCAGGCAACAAAACACTGAAAGTCTGAACTGGGCATGCTCACACAGTTAGGGCAAGTCTGAGTACAGCAGTGGACCACACATATCCCTCAGTTGCATGTGTCAATCCAGGAACCTTGCACTATTCACCAATCCACCATGTGCACACAGTGATATGACAACAGACACAATATAATACAGTGAAATCCTGTCACAATCAAATATGTAATGCAGAAACCTAGGTTGTTCATAGGAAGTGGTAAAGTAAAGAGGAAACAAAACCTGCAATCAGTACCATCACTGAACATTGTGCATCCCGAACATTAGTATAGGTTCAGAGGTTGACACTAGGCTATCTGCCCTAGGGTATGTAGAAGCCTAGCCACAGTGTGTTTGTATTCTGCAACCATGCTAGATCAGTAGACTGTGCCTGTTAATAGTAGGTCACACAAGATATCTCACATATGTTCCTTTAATTCTGCCTCTGTCTAGCAAGGACCCATAACATATCCCAGGGCTAAACATACGATCACCCATCCACCTGTGAAGATGTCACCTGTAGGTAGTTAGCATGGCTCTGTGCATATGTAAGACTGTGATCACATTCCTGAGTGACTGGAGCCTCTGTGATGATAATATGCCCTTACAGCATGTCCTATTAACATCATTGCACACGTACCTGTCCCTGGAGCATGTAGCTGTAAGGGACTTTTATATCCTCATGTGGAGCCTGTCCATCAATGCTGTGATGGACATGGCTTTAAACAAAAGGCACAGACTGCATCCAAGTAGGCAGTAAGCAAATGATGAGAGCTGGGGTCACCATAGCCAAACTGTGCATACCATCTGTGTGAGGCCCTAGATCCACTTGGTAATGTAAATCTGTGTACATTCCAGTTGCTGCAGGTGTTGGGTAAGGTACATCTGAAATGGGGCATTGTATCCAAGCATGTGCCTGATGACTATAGGGTCACAATGACCCCACCTGATCTGGATGTAAAACGTATGTGATAAGGTTGGCTAAATAGAAGGTTTGTCCAACAACATTGGCAACGTGAATGTCAAAGGCGAGAGTACTAAGTATTCATGTCCCCAAATCACACACACTGTACGTGATGTACCATCACCTATGTGGTAATGTGTGTGCACGATGTTACTACCAAAGGTAATGATTATGCATCTAAAGGAAGGTAGCAGTAGGCCATGGCTCTGGCACCAGTCATCCATATCAGTGAGACTCTCTCTGAGGATGCTTGTGGCAGCTGTGGAGTCGATTATGGCACACAGTTTGCAGTCATCTGCAAACATGGTCAGCCATATTCCTCCGGTGTTAGCCAGTATGTATCAGACATATATGCAGAACAAGAGAGGTCCCAGGACTGATCCCTGTGGGATGCCATGTGCAACTGGTGTATAGTCAGACATGGCACCTGCAATATTTACCATGTGTGTGCTATCCATGATCCAGTTAGCAATCCATCTTGTGACATATGTGTTGATATTGAATCTGGTGATCTAATATATAAAGGCCAAGAGGGGTATTGTGTAGAACTGGTGTGCGAGCTCCAGGTAGGCTGTGTAGACAACCCTGTGTACATCTATGGAACTGTTAACTGTTTAAAGACATCAAACAGCTGCAAGAGGCAAGATATGCCCAGAACAAAACAAAATTGTGTAGGATCCAGTGTCTGTAGGCTCACAATGTGTACATGTATGTGTTCCATGATGATACACTCCATAGCATAGCAGACCAGGATAGTTAGGCATATATAGGGATAATGTCCAAGGTCCCTTGTGGCACCAGCACTGTGGAGCGGGTACACCATAGATGTACATCATTCCATGGGTACATATCCTGTAGTAACTGTGATATTGAACAGTGACATAATGTGAGTGTGAAGTTTGTCATGAATCTTGTGTATGCCACAGTCCGGGACACCATCTGGTCCCACTGATGCTGTGTTGTCTGCTATGGAGAGGGCAGCACACACATGTTCATCTGTGATGTCAGGGAGGCTACACCCTGTTTTGATGGACATGTTCACTGCAGGGGGTTGGTGGGGAAAGATTCTCACTGAACCTGTTGTCCAGGATGTCTGCAATGTCAGTGGGTTCACTGTATCATTTGTAATTATGCAGTAACTCACAGCATATCTGTGAGTCCCCACCCAGGTCCCTGACATAACTAAATAAGGCCTTGTGATTGTCCATAGTGTCTGTTGCAAGTGTCTGTTAGAAGTGGCCCTTAGATGAATCAACACATGATCGAAGCTATACCATAGTACTGATTAAAGATGCCTTCCTGATTGTGATTGTGCTCCATAATGTAGTAGCCTCCTCCTGTCCCTGTATATCTCAGTAATGGCCTTGCTCCACTAGACAGGTCCCCTGCCATTGTAGGAGTGAGGCTTGTAGTTATCTGGGATAGCATGATCCATGCATTCCAGTAGTTGTCCATAGAATGGTGTTGTAAAGTATGAAGTGGTCTGAGCCATAATTAACACTGTCCCAGGGTCATTGAGAGATACCACCTCAGTTTGTACAAGTGTGACATTCGCTCATGAGAAGTACATCACTGAGATCCCATAGGATGTGTGTGTGTATGGGATATGTATGTCTAGTGAGATGGATGTATGTTCCGACCTTAACAATGACAGGTATACGTATGTTGTGGAACACAGAGTCCCCATGTGGTTGATGATCAGGTCCCACATGTTTTAACCCCCTGTGTGTGTGTTGACCAGGTCTGCCATAGCATTTGAGTGTAACAATCCCAGCAACTGTAGTGCGAGGGTGTCAGTGCTTGAGTAGTATACCCAGTCAATGTTTGTGTATATGAAGTCACACAATATAATGGTGTTTGGTGAGACCTTCACATTCCCCAGTGTTCCCATGAATAAATAGTGTTGTACCCAAGTTAGGGAGTGTGGTCTGTAACAGTCTACAAACTGAAATGCAGTGTTGCACACTCTCAGTTGCACATGTACGTTCCCCAATGCTTTGTGCACTGCTACCAACCTGGAGGTGTGCATGAATGATGTATATGGATACCCCCCATTGTTGTTGTCGGTCTGAGTGTTGTGTCTGAAAACCATGGTATGACGTAAAACCTGTTAGTGCTGCTGTGCTTATGTGAGCCTGAATCAGGTGTTTGTTACTGCACATATATCGACAGATTCCATACTGATGTGAGTCCTGAGTGCATGCATTCTGAGGGTTAGACATCAGTTGTTGAACACCATCACTCTCCGTTTCCTGTACCCTGTAATGTCTATGGTTGTGGTTATGTCTTCTGACCCTTGCTTCAAACAGCCACTATGTGTGTGTCAAGAGCCTAAGGCAGTTTGTGAAAGCCTAGGGGTGACAGGTGCATGGCGTCCATAGCAAATGTACGTGGCATGTTGAGCATGTGATCCCAGGCTGACAGACACTGGATCCCCTGTGAATGACAACAATATGTTAGGCAACTGTTAAAAGTGATCATTTCACCTGTATACTGTGACATAGTACTTGTTGAGGGTAAGATGCTACACAAGGCTAGGGTCCTACTGGCCTGGGCTACATGATCAGAGAGCTCCTCTATGTCTCATGTCACTTAGTCCTGGGAGGAACGTCTGAGGGTTTACACACCAGCATGGTCAATGATGGAGCCATATTTGTACTTGCAGTGGACTGACAGTGCATGTGTCATGTGGCATATCCTGGCACCCGACACACAGCACAAAGTGACCTTCACCTTGGTCAGCCTGGCGAGTGGAATGTCAGTGTGACCAACAATTACAGTCACCTAATACAAGTGTATGAGGTGTGTTGTGCAGGCCTAAGGGCAGTGACTGCATGGCACAATGACTTTGTGAACTATGTGATATGTGTGTATGGTTGTGTGTTAGCAGTTGTTTGTGTGTCTGCTTTGAATGTCTCTGCTGCTTAGGCAGAGTATATTTAGATGCTCCAAGTATGTCTTTGTGTGTCAATGTATATGGTTTGCTGTTGTCATAGGTCCATGTGCGACTGTATTTGTGGTGTGTGTGGTTATCTTCACCACCTGATAGACTGTGCCAGTCATGGCTTAGGAGAGCTCAGCCTCCTGTCTGTCTATACAGTTGCACCTCTCACATATATCTGAGTGTGTTGGTAAGAAGACAGTGTTCCCTGTGTACATAAGGCAGTTGTAACAATGCATCACAATTCCAATATGCACCAGCTGGACTGGAGTTTACACACGAAACCGACCTTTGGACATGCCAGGATAAAACTATGACACACACTGGCGACTGATCACAAAGGACCACTAGGGTGTCAAGTGTGTAAAAGAGTATAACAGGGGTTTAGTGTTCAGGTTTAATGTTGCTGTGGAAACATAATCTGCAAAGGAGTACAGACAGAAACATTACACCTCCCACAGCTATGTCTGAAATATCGATGTTCACTCATATATGTCGTGAGTCAGGGTCAACTGTACCTGGCTGACAATGTTGACATCCTGTCAGACAGGCCCATACATACATATACCCACCTCCCAGTGACAAAAGGCCCTAACATTATACCAGGAGATATCACATGTAGAATGTGTAAACTGGTCCTCCCAATGCAAAATGAATCCCATCACGCAGATAACATTGATTCCCCATATGTGTCATAAGTGAACAACAGGACAAACAGACAGACACTGCAGCCGAACATTCTGAGACTCACAGTCACTACAGGACCTTACACCATTGAATGTGTTACAGTAACATGCGGCACACCCCACAAGTGTTGGTGCACAACACACCATGGGAACTATAGTCCTATAAGCCTACAAAGTCAGAAATGCTAGTCCATGGAGTCTGTCATGATTGCAGTCAGGAACAGAGATATTGTAAACCGACAAATACACAACCCAAACATCTGTGGTATGTTAATGAGCACATCATGTTCCCCAAACCTGCTAGATATCTTGCAAGGCAGCCACCCAGGACATACATCACTGACAGAAGCAACACAGGTCCCACATAGACTTTGAATAGCCCTTTACCAACATCACAGACACATGTTGTATCCACAAAACCTACAGTCCCTGCATGAATATGTATTGTCATATGAAGGAATGTTAATTTGTCCACAGATAGATCACACAAGCTATGGATTGTGTATTCCTGTTCAAGATGTTCACACCTGCTGACCCACAAGGTTCATTCCTGGGATTGCATAACACTAAGTGCACACACATTACCATATCCAGTCTGATGATGTCAGCAACCTACAAATATAGCATGTGAATAAAAACCCCACAGTAAAGGATATAGCGTGTCATGTTAATGTGTATCTCACTGGTGTCATAACCTAGTAAGGTAGGGGTTTGAATCCTGCAATTGCTGAGTGTGTGTAATTGCCTTTGAGAGGAGTGTCCTTTTTGGAGACTGTGGAAACACATTAGGAGTGCTGAATACCCCTTTTCCAAGTGTGATGATGTCAGCATCCTACAAATAGAGCTTTGGAAAGAAAAGCTCCCAGTAAAGCAAATAGCATGTCGTGTTAATGCGTGTCTCATTAGTAACATAACATGGTTAAGAAGGGGTTTGAATTCTGCAAATGCTGAGTGTGTATGTGTGTGATTTCTTTTGAGAGGAGTGTCCTTTTTGGAGACTGTGGAAACACATTAGGAGTGCTGAATACCCCTTTGCCAAGTGTGATGATGTCAGGATCCTACAAATAGAGCTTTGGAAATAAAGGCTCTCAGTAAAGCAAATAGCGCGTCATATTAATGCGTATCTCACTAGTGTTATAACATAGTTAGGTAGGGGTTTGAATCGTGTGATTGCCTTTGAAAGGAGTGTCCTTTTTGGAGACTGTGGAAACACATTAGGAGTGCTGAATACCACTTTGCCAAGTGTGATGATGTCAGCATCCTACAAATAGAGCTTTGGAAATGAAGGCTCCTAGTAAAGCAAATAGCGTGCAGTGTTAATGCGTACCTCACTAGTGTCATAACATAGCTAGGTAGGGTTTTGAATCCTGCAAATGCTGAATGTGTATGTGTGTGATTGCCTTTGAGAGGAGTGCCCTTTTTGGAGACTGTGGAAACACATTAGGAGTGCTGAATACCCCTTTGCCAAGTGTGATGATGTCAGCATCCTACAAATAGAGCTTTGGAAACAAAGGCTCCCAGTAAAGCAAATACCGTGTTGTGTTAATGCGTATCTCACTAATGTCATAACATAGTTAGGTAGGGATTTGAATCCTGGAAATGCTGAATGTGTATGTGTGTGATTGCCTTTGAGAAGAGGGTCCTTTTTGGAGACTGTGGAAACACATTAGGAGTGCTGAATACCCCTTCACCAAGTGTGATGATGTCAGCATCCTACAAATAGAGCTTTGGAAATGAAAGATCCCATTAAAGCAAATAGCGCGTTGTGTTAATGCGTATCTCACTAGTGTCATAATATAGTTAAGTAGGGGTTTGAATCCCACAAATGCTGTATGTGTATGATTGCCTTTGAGAGGAGTGTCCTTTTTGGAGACTGTGGAAACACATTAGGAGTGCTGAATACCCCTTTGCCAAGTGTGATGATGTCAGCATCCTACAAATAGAGCTTTGGAAATTAATGCTCCCAATAAAGCAAATAGCATGTCGTGTTAGTGTGTATCTCACTAGTGTCATAAAATAGTTAGGTAGGGGTTTGAATCCTGCAAATGTTGAGTGTGCATGTGTATAATTGCCTTTGAGAGGAGTGTCCTTTTTGGAGACTGTGGAAACACATTAGGAGTGGTGAATACCTCCTTGACAAGTGTGATGATGTCAGTATCCCACAAAAACAACAGTGGAGAGTAAAACACTCGGTAAAGCATATAGTACGTTGTGTTAATGTGTATCTTACCAGCATCATGACACAGTTAGGTAGTGATTTGAATCCTACAAATGCTGAGTGTGAATGTGGGTGTGTGCGTGTATGTAATCCTATGAGAAGAGTGGCCTTCTTTGAGAATGTGAAAACACATTGAGAGAAGTGAATACCCTGTTTGATGATGTCAGTATCCCACAAAAACAGCAGTGAAAATGAAAACACCCAGTAAAGCATATGGCGCATAGTGATAATGCGTATGTGTCTAGTACCATGACATAGGTAGGTAGGGTTTTGAATCCTGCAGTTGTTGAGTGTGTGTGTGTGTGACACTGTTAAGCAAAGTGCTGTGTGTTTTGCTACTACTACTGTATGACATATCAGTAAAACAACAGTATGTGCATTGCACACTGCTGGTATCTGTATGGCAAATACACATATGTACATGTGACCTAAATTGGTAACTGTGTGGACAAGACATATATGTACATGTGACCTCATTCACGTCATATGTGTGAAGCCTGCTGTCAACACAACTACATCTGTCACCATTAACATTTTTTGCTGATGCTTCTTGGACCGTAGATCACATATGTATGTATGTATGTGACAGGTCCAGCCACTGTAGTGAGCTGTGCCCTAGGTCATCTGTGTCTCACACACACACATGACAGTTGTTATACAATAGTGTGAGTGTGGGTGTATGCCTGTGGCATATGACAGACATGCCCAAACACAACACAGATGCACACATGAACACTTGAACACATGCACACATGCACACATGCAAACATGAACACATGAACACATGCACACACGAACACATGCACACATGAACACATGAACACATGCACACTAATACACTACACATTCAAATTGACACACGCACACCGACAGCAATATGGAACATAGTCATTAGTGGTTGATGGTGGAGTACAGTATCACCATACAAGGAGTCCTCTCACACGTGTCAGCATGCAGGATGTGTGTTGCTCGATAGCATGCAGTGCGAGTGTAGAGGGTCCTTGTAGTTAACAGTATACATGTCGTTGATGCATGTGTGTTGTTCACTGATTGCCCTCACCCTGGTGGACAATGTGTACATGGACACAACATTGCCCTGCAAGTCTGAAACACTTTCCAATGTTGTGTGCACCATCACTCATAGGTATACAAACCATGTCTGGATGCATACAACTGTCAGGTGTCTAACGATGAATGCTATGTGTAGTACTGCAGGTACTGTAACTGGATGTAGTGTAGGACCATGGGCCATCATCAGGCAGCATCATGTCGTCACTCAAGGACACTGATGCATGTCACACTGACAATTATCTTGCTGCAACTGACCTGCACCACTTAGGCTACATTAAACAGTTCACAGACAGTCGTTGCATGGGCATGTCAGGTGTTTAGTAGGGAGCATTGCCTAACATGACTGTGTTGTGTGTTGATGCATGTCACAGTGCCCCATGATAGGGCTCTACCCCCAGGTATAGTATGTGTGCTGTGTTGATCACATATGGGATACTGGAGTAGGACCTTACAGCAGGTGTCTACATACGCCATGTATATCATATTAACACATACTGCATATGACACAGTGGTGTGTGTTGGGTGCATGTGTACTGACGATGCCTATACAATGTCCACTACAGTGTACCCCACTTGTTTGTGATGCTCTGTGTGTTGCATGTGTATGAGTCAGCTACTCATGTCATTGTGATGTGCATAGTCACACAGAGAACATGCAGAGCATGCACTATGCATAGGTGTTTGGCGTGTATATGACCTACAACTCTCCTATGACATGCAGATGTCATATGCTAAATTGACTGTAGCCCACTCACTCCTGTCTTGCTATCACACCAGAGGGACCTGCAAGGATATGAGACAGTATGTCAGTGTCAACAACTATGGCATTGCTGCTGTGAGTCTGCAATTCTACAGTAGTACATGGGGTGACAGTCACAGGCATACAGATAATGTCCTGCATTATCAGTATTTCATGACACCAGGCACCACATATTCTGCATACACAGTACACATCTGATTAATGCATATTACAACACTTTGGATGACAGTGGTCTACGGATATGCCGTGTTACCTGCACGCTCATTGTCACTGTGCTGGATGACTCCGGCCTCCATGATGACACAGGTTTGTTGTAACGGTTGGCCAGGAGCCACCACGCTGAGGAGCAGCTCTTCCACTGTGGTGAGGGGGGGATGTGTGGCAGCACCACCACCTGTGGCAAGCTGTTGCTTGTGGACATCGGAGGCATGCTGCCGGACATGTCTGATTAAATCACTGCAGTGATGGCGTACCTACTCATAGTTCCGGTTATGCATGCCTACATCATTCACCCGACGGACAACATCCTGCCACAGTGCAGTGCGACCATGCAGGTCCTGGCAGGATCTTGAAAACAGTAGATTGTAATGTTGGATGAGTGCATCTCTGATGACATCCTCCTCCTCAGGGGTATATGATGGCTTTCGGTTATGTGCCATAACACTGGAAGACAATTAAACAGTAATTGTGAAAAAGACATGTTGCACACTCAACAGTCTACTGTACAGACATCAATGTAATGCCGTATAAAGCAACCTATTGGCTGTCAGCAGATACAAATTTTTATAACACATATGACTGCTAAGACCACAACTGTCTGACAGTGCCTGGGACATGCTAAATACAAAACCATGTTCTGCACAGCCACAAAGTGAAACCAGTATGTAGGACAATACAATAGTACATGGCACACTGTATGTGACACAATGCAACACCTAGCCACAGGAGGTGTATATGAAGCTAATGCATACAGACGTTTGTCATCCATTTAAATCTATGTACAGTACAGTTATGGTACTAGCATTACACCACATTACTTGATGATAGCAAACCCCTCAGTAACATATGTGCACATTCACCACTATAGGTGGCATACTGCTGTACTACAGTACACATGTTGCTGGATATGCACCTATAGCCTGTGACACACATACCACCGAGGACATGTTACAGGCATACCCACACACACTTCAAACATACCTAGAAGACACAAGAGTATGGCAACCCAGATTACACTTACCTGTGTACCATACATTACTATTTGTCAGCACATACATAACCTCATGCCTGAGGTATGTGATGTATGTGAACTAAGGGTAACAAACAAAAGTGTGTTACCAAGCCATGTGGATATAAACCACACTGTGCAGTTGAGGCATACAGCTTCAGGTACTACTACAGTCCATACATGACTTGTATTCACTAGTGTTAACAATCAATAAGCATACATGTACTGCTTCAGCCTACAAAGCTACAAAGGCACACTCCATTCAACAACATGGGACTACATCACAACGTATGCAATAGTGATTTTCAGCCCTGACAATAGCATACGGACCTTTGGATGGGATGAGAGCTACAACACTACATACCATGGTATACACAGACTCCCAATAGGCTATCACACATATACACATCATTGATACATTCACATACACATTCTCCATCACACACAGTCAACCTCACATAGCATGTGTTGCAACAGGTACATGCGTGTGTGTATCATGTCCTAGGTAGCTGATAGGCTGTTATCCATAGGGCCTATGGAAGCATAAACATATGGTACCCTGCATTACGACACACATGTAATGTAGGTTCCTGTGCCCCTGTCATGCAGAGCCACAAGGGTGATTACTGGGTTGTGTTTCCTATCTCACATGCAGTCATCATGGTTATTGATGACAACTGCTAATGAGGACCTTCACATGCTGTTGATAGGTGGTTGGTTCGACAGTATGGTATGTGTCTGTGATGATGATGTGCCAGTCAAGCATGTTCTGCTTTTTACATTACAAGGTGTTGGGCAGTAGAATGTGTATCTTTTCTGGTGTTCCATCTGTTTACATGGAACACGTCCAACACCTGTGGGTTTGCCATAGTATGTTGGACAGGGGTGGCCTCTGGGTAGGCGGTATGTGACACAGTGTACAATTGATTTGGTAAGACAGTCAGCATAGGGCATCTGTTGTAATCCGGTACCACTCTTTGTGAGGTATGTGTCTGGCATCTACTGTTGCTGTGTATGTGTTCTGAGGTACATACCAACAGGGACATTGTACTCTATGATGGGTGTTATGACAGATGAGTGGAGTGGAACCCTGCCCCCTCCTTCCATGGATGACACATATTTACTGGCAACATATGGACTGTACTAGTTTTACATGACTAGTGTGGCACAGTGATCATCATTAGGGACACTACTGTCCACCTGTGTCCCGTAGTCTCTTATCACACCTTCGGTGTTGAGTACACTACCACCTATGTGTTAGTTCATGGGTACAGGGCTTTTAACAACAGGGATGGCAATACATGTACAACATTCAGCTGGGGCGTACATTTCAATATCCACTGGTGTACACATTGATATGCATATCAGCACATATGCAGTCCACCTTTCATGGTGGGAATATCAGTAATGCTAAGGTTGAGGGGGATACAGTTATGTAATGATATTGCACAGTCTTGTGCAGAATGCATGGTAGGTGTTCTCAGCCCATATATGTTTAGCAGGAACCCATATCTGGGAGACTATATACTTAACAAAGCATACCCACAGCCTTTTAACAACACATGTCATATGCCAGCACTGTATGCTGTCTTCTTTGACACACACTACAACCTACATAGATATATGCACATAACCTGCACCATCTACATGTCTGCTTTTCACAAACTGTTGCAGTATGTCCCTTGCTCTATGCACATGTTCAGATGGTCAGAAATCAGGCACACATGTATCTCGACATATGTGTGTGCCATGTAGACACAAGGTCCACAATGTTCTAAGTCCATACACCTCACAGATGACCTGTTGGGCCTTGCTACAGGTAGGATAGTTGTCACATGTGTGCATACAGTAATAGTACAAGGGTATACATAGCTGCAACTGGTACATCACTATGCTAGCCTGCTACAGTGGTTGCCAATATTAAGCTACACATTATGTGACTATCATGCATGTCTTACTCTGTGACATCCATGTTTATCTAGGTGTTTGCAATACTCCCCAAAATTGCCATTAAATGCAGTACTATACAGACCATAGATAACATTTGCAGATGTTTGACATGTACTGCTGACCTACAACTGTCACACTTATGTCCCACTGCACACAGCTACCCGACAATTTCTCCATGGCAATACTTATGCATGGCATCAGTGCATACATACCTACTGTTACCACATATGCATGTATCAGAGGATCAACAGTACTAACCATAACCATCTACTACCTGCCGGTAACTTTAAACTGTTACATACCTGTATGTCCCTTCCGGGTCCATCTGTGTATGTAAATTCTTTCTTTGTGTACTGGAACATACTGTTTTTTTTCCTGCTTGCTATTTGCAACTTGCAATGTAATGATTGCATGTGGGGATAGCAAGTCCTATCTGCTTTTATAGGTATCTGCACATGTGCATGTGATGCCCTCTGCACCAATTGTTGGCCAGCATTTGGTAAATGCATACAGCCTGCTGAGTGGTAATTGCAGTACTCACTGTCATAGCAACCCAATGCTATAAATTGCTAAGGTATGTAGGCATAGCCCTTTCAGATATCCAGAGTGAGGCCCATGCTTGTTTGCTGTGGAGACTGTTGTGTAAGTCAGACGGTAGGTATATGTCTTATGAATGAAGCTAGAGGTGTAGACAGTGCTGTACATGTTGTACTCAGACCTGAATGTTGCCATGTCCAACACTAAGCTATCAGTGTAGAGTTTTACTCACCACTACAAATACTTACACAACATTAATGTGACTATACTGGGAATATTAATGTACTGACTTCTGCAGGGTTATGTTTTTTACTGTTGACATTAGCACAGGGTTCACAGGACAACTGGACAATTCCTCTACTGAGTATGCCTACCTACACAGTTGGTAGACCCTAAACACACAAGTATCTTTTAATTGGGGGGGGGGGTTACATACTGAGAGCATTATGCATTAATGTGTGAATAATATCTTACTGGACTTGCAGGATTGGTGTGTACCTATGTGTTTGTCAGGGCAGGTTGTCTGTCTGCATGGTTCCCACCTGTGAACTTACACAGTTGGTTGCCAGAGGTTACACTGTCATTATTTGTCTGTGCAACTCACAGATGTTTTCAGCACTGTTACAATGGCATTGTTATAGTCGGTTGCTACTAGTACATGTATACATCCATTAGTATTTCTGTGTTATACACCTACATACAGGTATGTTTGGGGAGGGCCTTATGAAGCTATTTGCAGAGTGTGTAACAGCAGTATAGCCTATATGCCTGTGTGTTTGGGCCTCTGCCGGGCCTATGAAACGGTCACATACATCTTTGCATGGTGTCATGGATATGTAGTTGAATGTGAGGTACACCTTGCACATAATAGGAACAGTAGGTGCATACTACAGTGAAGCAGTGCATATGGATTAGTACTCCTTTCATGACATACAAGCAGAGTCTACTGTAATTATTGTCAGTATTCATTGTGTAATAGCCCACCATTCTGACTGACATCAGTACTTTTCTGTGGGATTCTGAGGGACACAGCTAAAATATGTTTCACAATAAGGGACATCCCTGGAAAGTTAACTGTGTTAGGAGGTATGGCCTCTGCCCTACTCAGAAATACCAGTGTATGTGCTGCTATGAAACTGTGTTTGGGCTGTAAAGTGCCTCTGCAACATTATTTTCTGCTTGATTGGATGCTTCTCGCATCACACTCATGTAATGCAATCCCACAATTGCTGGTAAAGATCCACAGAATAGGCTTTGTGTTATGGCCTTCCTATATTTCCTTTACATTCACTCAGTGTATTAAATGATATATTTTTTGCAGCACAAAGTTACTGTATATGTGTTGTGGCTTATTGGTACTTCATGCATTCTTATGTGTCCAAGGTCTGGGGGTTGAGACTGACAAAGGTATTTTAATTTTGCTGCTGAGCAGAACAAGGGCCCTGACCTAGAGTGACTAAGGCACTTTTAAACAGTTGTAAGCGGGTTTGAGCAGGATTGTGCAATGCTTAGCTAGGCTTAGCTAAGCGCACACATGCGCACACTCGCTTAATCCCGCTTACTACTGCTTAAAAGTGCTTACTCCCACTAACCCCTGCGCTAATTTCTTTGAAAGAAAAGAAAATGGGGAGATAGGAAAGTGGTGAAAAAGGGGGCACAGAGAGGAAAAGACAGTTGGAAAACATGCTCGGGATGTGCAGGATGGGTGTAGGAAAGGTCCATAGCTGCCCATTTCTTTACCAGCAACAGCTGTGCATATGTTGGGAATTTGGACTGAAATTTGAAACCTTCCACCCCTGAGAGAGGGGTGACGTCAACATAGTTTGTTGTACTGCCAATTACAATTATCAGTGTACATGTCCAATGGACATGTCTGTGAAATGGGAAGCTATGTATGGGGCGTACTTTTTTTTCGGGTACAGATTGCCCTTTTTTTTTTTTTCAGGGGAGAGTGGAAAGTGAGGTAGAGGAAGTAGGTATATTTGGGGACGTAAGTTGGGTAGGTAAACAGACAAGGCAAACAAGATGCATACAGGGGCGGAGTATGACACATGGGGTGGGTGAACACAATTGATGGGGATGGATGTTTAGAAATCGCAAGCCCATGAGCCCACAGATGGTAACAGTGGGACTGAGATCCCCACCCATGGGCAGTCACCACTGGACCTTCACAGACCCGAGGTTTGCTGTGCTGGGGGCTGCGTAGGAGGGGCAGGCTCACCTGTGAGTCGCGCCACTCTCGCCTCGAGCTGGCATAGGGGATCAGCGACTAAACGTTGGATCTCCCTACGCACCAAAACCCGGACCCTTTGGAGGGTGACAGGAGGCCCTTCTCCTCCCATGCTTGCAAGGGGAGGGTGAGCCCCATCCCCTGCAGTGCTTCCACCCGAAGGTGGCGCAGGACCTACGGAGGAGGGTGGCCCAGGCTGGGCAACAGACCTGCTGGTGCCAGGTGCAACTGCCAGCTGAGGAGGGACAGGTGGGTCCGCTGGGACCGGCTTCCCATACGTTCTGTGATTAGGTGTGTTTAATTACAACATAGACAACAGCATTCCAAGTTAGTTGTAACAGCATGCAGTAATATTCCCATTAACCCAACATACCAGGGTTACAACAGTTGAACAGCAAGCATAACACATGCATGTATTGAACGACAGTGGACATTCCAACAGCATGCAGGGATGATTGGTGGTAACAGGCCACCAAGATTGTGGTGTTTAAACAAGGGACATACATCAAAGTAAGTGCAGATTTTATATAACAATAGGACATATGTCCCTACAAATGTTATGAGATTAGACATACCCATTGAGGTGTGGAATTGCATTGTTTATGCACATGGAGTAGAGTGTAAAATAGAAACCTCCATTAACATCTTATTAGTATATTTTCTCTACATTACATTCCTATTGACTGCCGGTGTATATCCCCTACATGTATAATTACACTAGGCAACATGCATTAGATTGTGTAATGGGTTTGGCTATTTCATTATATACCTGACCTATATCTGACATACTTACTGTCCAAGATGCAGATGTTACTGCTACATACTTGTATTTTATTTTTATATTTATGTCTCTACATATCTCGATGTGTTCATGTGACATTTTCACTTATGTTCTACAGAACCATACATTTCATGTAGCACACTCACATTTTTGGGGAACACCTTGACAAGCTACTCGTGTGCCAGATTTACCTATGCATGACAGCCATTTACCAACTGTTGAGGATTGTTATATGCTTCACAGCTACTGGCACTTCCCTGATCCACTTTATATGGGACTGCACAACTGTGGGTTGACAGCACTTGATACAACAGTACTATTTATTTACTTCAAGGGTACAACAACATTTCACAATAAGTGACACATACACACTCCAAGTATTATACCTTTATTAATTACATTGAACACTCTTTTATACAGGCTCTCTCCTTTATTTGATATTACAGTGCATACAGACGACCTATTCAGGACATATTATACCTTTATTGATAAGTTACAACACTCTTTTTCAGGCTCGCTCACTCATATTAACTGACAGTACATGCAGTGATAGTATTGAAGACTTATTTTACCTTTATTAATGGGTTAATACGCTCTATTACTGGCTCTCTGACATATGTTATGTAACAGTACATGCAGAGAATTTATTCAGGGAATAAATGTTATATGCTTCACAGCTACTGGCACCTACTTCATCCACTTCATATGGGACTGCACAACTGTTGGTTGACAGCACTTAATACAGCAGTACTATTTATTTAATGCAAGGGTACAACATTTCAAAGTAAGTGACACAGACACACTCCAAGTATTATACCTTTACTAATTACATTGAACACTCTTTTCTACAGGCTCTCTCCTTTATTTGATATTACAGTGCATATGGAAGACCTATTCAGGACATATTATACCTTTATTGATAGGTTACAACACTCTTTTTCAGGCTCGCTCACTTATATTACATGACTGTACATGCAGAGATTGTATTCCAGACTTACTTTACCTTTATTACTGGGTTAGTACACTCTATTTCTGGATCTGTGACTTTTATTATATAACAGTACATGCAGAGTATTTATTCAGGGCATTTTATAGCTGTATTATTGGGCTACAACACTTATTTCATGCTCTCTCACATATATTATATAACAATACATGTAGAATAATTACTAACCTGCCTGGTGGCACAGCCTTAGCAGCCTATCTGTATAGACTTGCTGATTCATAGCATGAACACCTGCAGCTGTGAAGTAAATGAAGGGATACTGAGACATACCTATACATTATTCAGACTATATTAGCATGTCTTACATACTGCATTCCATGGCTACCTACTTAGTAGTGAGGCATCCTGCATCTGAAGGGCCTCCTGGATCCATTGGTTCAGAAGGTCCTGCTTCCATCTCTTCAGGTCTGCATGGTGGTGACAGACCTGCTCACCAGTCCTACGGATGCCTGTGGCACTGGTGAGTTTATGAGCCAACCGGTTCCACGCCTCTGCCTTGTACTCTGTTCCTTGGAACTGGCCCTGCAGTAGTCGAGACTCATGACGGTGGACTAGGAGCCAAACCATATATTTTGACTCCTCAATGCCCCAGCATTGCGCTTGGAAGCGGCTTCCCTCTCCAGCACCTGACATTCTAACTGCAGTTGTGGGCTCCAATCAGTTATGGCAAGTATTCCTGCCTATGGAGCTTAAATATGCCGCATTTCGCGCACTTTTTTGTGATTGGCCATATTTGAAAATTCTCGGCTGCCTGCAGACCTGCTTAGCAATGGTTAATCTACCATTTCTAAGTATATATATATATATATATATATATATATATATATATATATATATATATATATATATATACATATATATATATATATATATATATATATATATATATATATATATTTTAACAGTGGATGTTTACCCTAAGCTGTTATGGCTTAGTGGTTCCGTACTTTGATTATGGTGCATAGTGTCCTGGGTACGAGCCTTGTCATTGTTTATTTATTTTACTACTGTCCAGACAGGTTTGGGGGTGTGGCTATGTTTAAGCAACTTTGCTCTACATTGCTCCACGTTGCCCGACGGTGCATTGGTTGGCGCGGCGCGCACCTCTGTGCAAACCGATTGCGCTGGGTAAAGCAGTAATTAGCTATGGGCAACTACATTGCGCTGGGTAAAGTGTAATTTAGCTATGGGAAACTACATTGCGCTGGCTAAAGCGCGATTTAGCTAGGGGCAACTATATTGTGCTGGGTGAAGTGCTGCTTAACTGCGGGCAATTTTACATTGGGATCCTTTAAAATATTTATTTTATTCACTGATACATTGGCCATTTCACTGCTTTTTAGTTATGTTTAAACATATATGTTGGGTATTATTCCATATACTGATTTAAGAAATGAATACGAAAGGGAGTGGTGGGACTCGAATCGTGAATGCCTCTTCTTTGTGCGAACGCGCTACCATTACGCTATTGCTATTTGGTGTGATTTGCATAAACTTTCTTTCTTATGCTCTTCCATGCCAGAATTGCTAACTGTAGCTAAGCAATGGGCACACCCGCGCACACACGCGCAAATACGGAAAGCTATTTTGGGGATTACAAAGATTTTAATGTTATGCGTTTTAAAAGTGTGATGGGGTTTACAATATCAGACAGTGATGTGTTGGGTGCAGGGACATTTGAGCGGACTCACTCTTGTTTATTTGCTTTTATTTTCAACACTTGCACGGGCGTGGACATTTACACTGCTCGGCAGTCGGACATGCCCCCTGCTTTCTTACACAGTCCATGTAAGACTTACTGTTGAGTCAGTGTGCCCTCATACATATTCATGACACGCTGACATCATACCGTTCAACTGCAGCCTCTGAGAAAGACTTATTAAGTCTTACACAGAGGATTCGTGAATCCGGGGGAATGTCTTGTTATATTTGCATTTTTGAAATGTGAGGTTTTGAATTATAAACCATAATTTTCAGCTGCTGCTAAGTACTTGTTCCCATTTTTATCAGACTTATGACCCACTGCTATAGAACTTCATGCATTTACTGTGTCAGTCACTATCTTAAAGTATTTTAAAAACAGTAACTTTAATATAATGCAATATGTATAAGAATTAAATAAATATTTGCTGTAATACTCAAGACATACTTTGAAAAAAGCCACAACTTGCTTAAACTAAGGCACATTATGAAAGACATGGACATACAGGATAACTGGATATTACACTAGTAAGTATTGTTAAATACCTTGATTTTGTATTTATCCTCTCAAATACATGAGGCATTTATACCAAAATTCAAAACATTGCTTGGGTGCTTCATCATCTGAAAATATTTGTTTCAGAATCACATAATTCAGATATGAGTAACACTGTTTCCTGTTTTTGTGCATGAATTGGTACAATTAATTAGCTCAGGTAGCCAGATGTCTCCCTCAATGACAACACTCCAGCTTTGCTTTTGTTTGGATAGGACATAGTCTGTCACTAGAAAATGTATCTATTTCTCAAAAATCTGACAGTCTAAGTAATCAATTATGAACCTATGAACCTAGGAATCATACAAAGTAACAAGTCTACTGTAGTTTGAACCCAGGAATGAAACCCAATAAAATGTCTGCTTTGGTCTTCCGGTTTGTTTCCTGTGTTGTACATGCACTGACCGTATGTTAAATATACTTCTGTAGCTGTTAGAGATATGGAATAATATGTCTTCAAGCTGAAGGGACCTGTGCACAAGTTGGGCACATTCCGTATTCTGTTGCCACAGTGCTTTAAGTCCAGAACAGTGATATCAAAATGGTATATTTAGAATCAAATTTTCTTGGCTACCTAACTATAAACTTTAGTTTTACATACCACAGTTTCAAAATTTAACTATACAGCTAAATAGTACAGTTTTAAAACTGCAAGTACTCATACAAGGATAGGAAAAGTATATTTTTGACTAAATTGCATGCACTTTCAATTATAGTCATTTCTTGCTACATGCTTACCTATATAACAGCTGTAGGTTATGAAAATGCATCTCAATCAAACCTTAGTAATAATTCTTAAAAGTATATAATGACTGATAATATCTTCCTTTGAAACAAATGATGAAAAAAAAAAAAACATAATAGCATCTGAAAAGCCATATGTTTTACTGCAGTGTGGAAAATTATCTTGAAAAGACAATAAGCTTTTATGCCAGGCTAAAAATATAAACAAGTAGGAATAAAAAATAGCACTTATTTTTATTGTATGCTATAGTAAAAGAAAAAATTCTGTGACATGCTGTGAACAAGTGTCAGAGAAGTATTTCAATGATCCAGGTCTTGGCATTTTAAACACACATGTGTTTAGACAAGACACATGATAAGTACTCTAGGGATGTATCTGCACTGGATAACGCACAAGTAGAAAGAAGATGTGTTTAAAGTGATACTCAGAGCACTCATTTATCATATTCTGCATGAGTTATAATTAGCTCATTAACTCATTAGCTCTCATACCTCAGAGAAATTATAACATTTTAACTATTCTGGAGGAGAGTAGGGGAACAAAATCAAGAAGAAAAGAAAAAACGAAGATTGTACATTACACACACACGTACACACACACACACACACACACACACACACACACACACACACACACACACACACACACACACACACACACACACACACACACACTTCCTTAGTAATTTAGTGATCAAAAGTGAACTAGTAATACCAACCCAACAAACATAAAGAAGTTAAACATTTTTAATACTAGTTATATTTTTTCTTAAAAGTACAGACCTTTTCTTTAAAAAATCATGCAAACAGACAAAGGTAAAAAAAAATTAAAACGTCATAGTTATTTTCCAACCTGTGTTTTAGTTTTATGACTTTTTTTCCTCTGAGTGAAAGCTTCATACCTTTGCAGTTGGGCAAATGGGATACTACAATTAAACTGTGCATGTAGAAAAATTGAATTACTGAATGCCCAGATATTCAAACAGCTCCTTCAAACAACCACTTTGACTGGTCAACTCACAAAATGTAAGAACTGTGGATATTATGTAAAAATCAGATTCTTAAATCTGTTTTTTTTTTTACTATCATTACCTTTTGTTTAGTCTATAACAACTTTCCAGTGCGTGTAACACCCTGATTATGCAGAAAAAAACATCTAAATTGTATTCTGGTTCATCGGTGCTATAATATGAGGCCTGATCTTAACAGTGCTTAGGGGGGTGCTTATTTGCTAAGCACCCCCTAGGCACTCTTAACATTGCTTCTGCACTAAAAACAGCCAACACTGACCAATAAACAGCAGCAGCAGCAGGGCATAAAATGGTTTTGTTTCAACTCCTGTTTCTTGCTGCTCCTTGCAAAAGTACACTAAGTTTTTTTTTTTTATTAAATTGCTTTGCTTACACAGGGAATACCAGTTTCCCACTGCTTTACCATCTTTCAAAGCCATATCAACATGTTGCATTTTTTATTATCTTACATTTTATTAATATGTAGTACATGGAGAAGATATATCTACATGTACTGCAAAGTATTATGAGCAGGTCAATGAACTGTAACCCTGTATTATCTGTTCTCAACATTGAGAAGCTCTGAAGGTGAATTTCTTTGCATCCATGTCTCAAATATATAATAAAGTGGTTACGATCTCCAGCGGCTCATAATCCGCCATATAGTGCATGGAGTTTTATGATTACACTACAATATAAGGAAATAGACAAGTCTATTAAGCACCTATCTGATAATCACCCCTAAACACTGCTAAGATAAGGTCTCAGACTAAGGATAGACAGGGGCAGTGCTGGGCAGCAAGGACCAGTGGAAAATGTTAAAACACTTTTTAAAGCTATTAGAACTTCAACCTGCCACAATTATAAATGAAAAGTATGGCAAAATAAAATGGCCAGCAGCTTGTTAAATTATTTTTGTTTCACAGGGACACGTCTTCTCTTCCAATCTGTCTGTTTGACCACAGCACAATGTTTTACTGGCTTTTATACTGTACTGTTTTTCCTACATCTTGTGGTATATGGAGCAGATAAAGCTGTATGCACTGTTACAATTGATTCTCAATGACTATAACCTTTAATTATATATTCTCAACATGGATTCCAAAATTCACTTCCCAAGCTTTGCTCTTGAAGTGAATTTCTTGACGTCCATGTGGAACATATAAGAACTTGGTTATGACTGGAGACTTGATCATAATCCTCTATATTTTCTACTGACTTAACAAAAATAAAGACAAAGCATTTAAACCAGTAAACAGAAGACTAATAAAGTACGTTATGAATTTAACTATGATGCCAAGCAAAATCAGTGTGTTTCCCAAATAATTACAGAGCTTAATGAAACATGCTTATAATGAAATATAACTACAAAACATGTCAGCTTAGCAGCCTCACATTTGCATGTTAATATGTTTTGTCATTTGGTACACGTTGATCTTATTCATATGAAGTAATTATTCTTTAAAATTATGCCTGTACTATTTGGGTTCATGTTTAATGACATAAATGATAATAATTGTTAGTAGGCAGTGGAAAAACTGCTTCATGTTGAAGGAAACATTTCACTTTTATCATGGTACACTTAAGACTACTGAGAGATGCAGCTGTTGCTAAAAATTTTAGGCCAAACTATCTGTAGTAGCACTACACAGAAGTCTTTTGTAAACATCTTCACTGATAGGTAGGGTCTGAAGAATCCTTTTACTAAAGCCTTTCTTAGATAACTAGATGCCCATCACTTAACACAATCAGAACTTTTTTGATATAGTACACTAAACACACAGAGTCATTGCAGTGTCTAATAGGTAGTGTCTGTAATACTAGTAAGGTGGCACAAGATCACCAAGATGGACTATATCATCAACAGTAGACTGAGGGCATCTTCTTCTTTCGGCTTTTCCTGGTTAGGGGCCACCACAGCAGATCACCTCTCTGCTCATGATTGGCAGTGGAGTTTTACAGTGTCAAGTTGCCAGCCAGGCGCCCAACCTTCCACAGAAGGCACACACACGCACTCACACCTTCAGCCAATTTAGAGTGTCCAATCCACCTGCAGCATGTCTTTGGGAGGAAACTGGAGCACCCGGAGGAAACCCACATGACCACAGGGAGGACATGCAGACTCCGCACAGAAGGCACCCTAGCTGAGGATCGAACCTCTTGCTGTGAGGTCACAATGCTAACCACTGCACCACCGTGGCTGCCCAGTTTGGCTATCTTAATGTTTCTAACTTAAAGTATATAAAGTATGTTATTAGTGGAGTTTGTACTCTGTTGTTACAGTTTATGAGTTTATCTCAGTGACAGATGTCATTAGGATTAGGAGGTTATAACTCCAGGTGGGGAGCATTGGGGTGTTTGTTTTTACCTAGTGTATGTAATAATTTTTTTAAAAAAAAGTTTTTTTGACATCCAGAGTAGCTTATTTACAGAAAATATGGAGAATAAAGCTCAAGGAATACATTTTATTCCTAAAGACATGAGATTTAATATTTTTACTAGGAACAAATTCACTTTTTTGCAGAAATTGTCACATTATACATATGATATTGATATGTTACTAACACATCTTTCAGGTGCAATTACATAATGTGACTATATCGAAAGGTATGTCACTTAACATAAATGGTTTGAACAATCCATATAAAAGAAGTAATTTATTTAAATATCTAGCTTTTCATAAACCTAATATAGTATTCTTACAAGACACCCATTTAACAAAAGATACTATTAAATTTCTAGATACAAATAAATACACAAATACAGCAAGCTCAGAGTGTAGGAAAAAAAAGAGGTGTAGCAATATTGTGGAACAAAACATTACCATTACCCAGAATAATCAAAACATACCAAGACAATAAAGGTTTGCTTTGCTTGACTGTAATTGAGATGGGTAAGAAACTATATACATTAATAAACAAACTATTGGTTACCTGGTATTGGTACTAAAACTATTAGACACATACTGAATCAAATAGTTTTACTATCTGAGGGACATATAATTATGGCAGGTGACTACAACTGTATCTTAGATCCTAAAGATACAACCGCTTCAGGAAAAAGAAAAATTACAGCACAAGCTAAACAACTTATAAATTTCATAGACTTATACCTACTCAAAGACATATATAATTTTGTGGCTCATAACTCATTACAATACACGTTCTATTCTAATAGATACAAAACATATTATAGAATTGATATAATATTACTTTCTACACAGATAATGAATAACCTGACCAATAGCAAAATTAAATCCTGCCCATTCTCGGACCATAATACTATCATATTTGAACTTAATATTAATAACACCAGTAGTGTCCAAATTAAAAGGATTCCAGCATATCTCACACAACTTAAGGATTTTCAATTATTCATAACAGAAGAGACACAAAACTTCATTAATATAAACTCAGCACCAGACACACATGATATATTTATTTGGGATGCCCTAAAACCATATTTATATGGATAAATAAACAAATGGTATCATAATAAGATGAAAATATGGGATAAAGATATAAGAATAATACAGGATAAACTGGACTCACTATACACAAATAATAAAGACAACCTGTCTTCAAAGAATATAAGAGATGAGATATACAAACTAAATGAGGAATATAGATCTATCCTACAGCATAAAACAAAGATAACACTAGAAAAATATAGGTTTCTTGCTTATTCCATAAATCCTAAACATCTATCAAACCTTAAGAATAAGACCAAAAGATTAAATAAATATAATTATATTAAAGAAATATATTCTGCAAAAAGGAAAAGAGAAGTACATAGTATACAAGATATATTAGAAGAGTTTAGATGCCACTTTCATGAAATTAATCAATCCACACAACAAATTCAAACACAAGATAACATAAGAAATTATATTAACAAGAATATATATAATAAACTAAACAAACGACAAATAGAAGTTATTGATAAACAAATTACTTTATCAGATATAGAAAGTCAAGTAAGTAAGCTTAAACTAAACAAAGCTCTGGGTAACAATGGAATTATTCCTGAAATATATAAGATAATGCCCAAAATTGCTATTTCCTTACTACACAAAGTATATAATTCGGCCCAAAATCATAATATTACACCCCCATCCTGAAAATATACATTTATATCTGCTATTTTAAAATCAAATAAAGGCCCAAAATTCTGTTCCTCATACAGACCAATATCTTTACTGAATATTGATTATAAGATGTTTATAAATATATTCTCAGAAAGATTGAAGAAATTCTTACCCCACTTAATAGACGAAGACCAGACAGGATTCATAACTAACAGACGCACTTTTGATAATATAAAACAAACCCTAGCTATTATAGACTTCTCACAAAGGAAGAAAATTAACATATCATTAATTAGTCTTGATATTAATGCAGCCTCTGATTCTATAAACTAAATCTATCTATTTACTCTTTTGGAATGCTTACAGTTTTGAGATAATTTTATTAGTCTTCTAAAACATTTATATGAAGAAACATATTGTTAAAGGAAAATATACTTTAAAAATGATCAATACACGGTAGGTTCAGGTTAAGGCACTTTAATCTTGCAGCAAGGAGACAAAAACGTGCTAATACAGAGTTTGTCTGACTAGAATCAGGAAATGCAAGCATTTTTATACATTTTCTAATAAGACATTGCCTACCAAGCTGATGTAGTAAATCAAAAATTTTAACATCATCATTTTGTAGTGCTTGTTTGTATAATATTCTGCTTGTACTATCAATTTTTGTGAGAAACTTCCTAAGAAAAACAACGTGGCCTTGGCTACCACTGGTTAGATATATGCAATGTTACCATTCAAGGTACTATGGCTAATTTGAGCACAAAGCAAGTATAGATTGCAGTTCATTTCTCCAAAAGTCCTTTGTCTGTTTTATCTCTTCCTTCTGCAGCTGTGCATGTTCTCATACTTCAAACAGAGCTAATTTTTCAAAATCATTACATTACAGAATATGGTATTTTTCATTCATTGCTTCCTGACCTAGCAGATAATTACCTGCTTCTCAAGTACATTTCCAAAAGGCATGAACATGAATATTGCTGTGCTAGCAATTACTAGGTCAGAGGGCATCTTGCAAGTTTCAGAACGCACACTGCCATTTCAAAAGCACCTTTTAGTTTCATATGAAATTAAGCTGTATATAAAATAGTGCATATAAAATAGAATGAAAAACGTGTTAACTCATTTAGTTTCTAATTAGCATTAAGCACACACATTAATACATATTTTTCTGACATTACCCCCCTGTTAATACTTTTTAATTCTATTTATAAAAGAATAAACAGTTTGCTTCTTTTCCTATCCTCTTCCATTCAGGATTTGCAGTTAAGAGAGTCATTCAGTTTAAACTTTGAAAGTGTTTCACTTTTCAACAATTCTTCAATTTCAGTACTTTGATACAGTCTCAGAAACTGATATATCTATAAATTCTTTGATTAACTTTTTCATGCAGGGAATACCACAACAAATGCATGCTCTTAACAGGAGTAATCCCACACAAATGGCAATCAGGATGTTCATTAGGATGGAACCCCACCCCCCAAACAGATTCTGGAAAAAGTCCATCAGAGGGTTTGGGCCTGGTTTGGTCATGGTCGACACTTGCTGGATCACCTCAAGATGGTCGTTTATTTCATGCTGGTTGTCAGGAATATATGAACAGCATTCTTCTTTGATTAAAGCGCACGTACACCTCTCACCGCTAGGGTGAAGTCGAGAGCCATGCGGTTCTGAAGCACCACAGTTCTCATAGCATTAATTTCATCAGTCACTAATTCGAGAGCAGAAAAAGTTGCATTGCTCATAACTTCGAGAAGTTTAGACAGTTTTCTCAGCTCCAAAATCGATTTCACTGCGCCATATGCAGGGGCTATGCCTGCCCATGATATAATGGTGTCACACAAGTCCATGTGTGTCAGTTTATCTTTGTTCTTTACGGAGTTATGGTTTCTCCACCCTGCTGCGATTCACCCTACTGGATTCTTGGGTCTCTTAATTGGACTTCTAGGTTTACTGCTGACCTCTCTGACATTTCGAATTTTTCCCTGAGGCAAAGCTGCAGTGTGTCGTATGGCCAGAACCAGGATCAGTTCTCAGGTAGCCATTTATATGCTTTTTTCCCACAAACAAAATAACAATTCTCTACTTTAGTATTGATATAAGCTTGCCCTGCATGAAACATTTTCTTATCAATAATAGAAAGCTGCTTTAAAAGAACAGGATTATGTTGTATCTCATCAACATTTCTATGCATCTTCGTGAAATATGCGTCATAGTTTGTATCACAAATAGTTTTAGTCTTACTGGCTTTAATATAACATTTATAATAAACAGTCACATTGCAATTGCTCCAACCCACCGGAATAGTGTCATTCTTGTAAAAATATACAATCCCTTTTTGTGTAACAGGTAGGTACAATGCTATTTTGTCTTGTGATTTCACAGGTGTAGTATCAAAAATCAAGTTTTCCCAGGTCTCATTGACCCTTAGGGGGACAGCAGTCATTAATAATCCCCCGTATGCTGTTGGTATAGCTGTGCAAATCCAGCAGTTTGAAACATTAAAAGTCTCAGCATACACATATTTAATTGCTTGGTAAGTGTTAAAGTTTGGATGCCAGTCTATGAGTAATGCATCATGTTTGATCAGTTCAACTCTTGTGACTGGGAAAAGGAAAGGCCACAGCAAAAAGATCAATGTTATCAGTATAGCTATCAGAATAATCATGCAAATTTTCTGAGGTTGTTCTGCATCTCTATTTACTCTATACCTGGTCATTTTGTTCTCGTTGTACAACAGTAACAAGGTTTTTGTCCAGTTCAAAGTTCTTAATCAGTTTACAATGTGTCAGATGAATCCAGGATGCTCACTCTGTGATCTTGACTGCAGTGGGTGTCGACAGTAGTACCTGGTATGGTCCTTCCCACTTTGGAGAACTCCAGTTCTTTTTCTTCACGACCTTCACAAAGACCCACGTGCCTGGGGCTATTGTTGCCTCCGATGGTCTGGTTTGTTCTTTATCTGAAACAGAATTTAAATGCAAAAGTTTGTTATTCAAAAATCGCCTCATATACTCTGCAAGTGAACTGTCAGCCTCCTGCTCTGCAGGCATGAGAGGTTTCCATTGAGGTGTATAATATGCCCTCCCAAACAGAATTTCAAAAGGAGTTAACACTTTTACATTTGGAACCATTCTCATGCTCAACAGTGCCAGAGGTACACAGTGCACCCAGTTCTTTTGTGTCTCACTAATCAACTTCCTAAGTTTGTTTTTCAAAACCCCATTGTGCCTCTCTACTAATCCTGCAGATTGGGGGTGGTATGCACAATGATTTTTCAGAGAAATCATGAAATATTGGCTTAGTTGTTGTATAGTTTGATTTACAAAGTGTGTGCCATTGTCACTATAAATCTTTTCCGGTATACCAAATCTAGGAATAATTTCTTTAACGAGGACTTTTGCAACAGTAGCTGCATCTGGATTTTTAGTTGGAAAAGCTTCCACCCATTTAGAAAACATATCTATAATGACAAGGCAGTACTTCTTATTTTCGCATTTGTTTAGCTCTATAAAATCCATACAGATAGTATGGAACTGATACGGTGGTCTAGGGAAACTCCCTTGCTTAGGTTTCAATACCCCTTGTGCATGATGCTTGTTACAAACATGGCATGCTGCACAAAAATTGTTTGTGTAGTTTGTAAATCCATATGTCATAAACACTCGATTCACTAACTGTACCATCCCCCCTGTTGAGACATGGCACTGCCCATGGCTCAACAAAGCTGCATATCTAAACAAGTTAGATGGCAAAATTGGTTTCTTCTCTTTGGAGATGTACAGTCCCTTCTCAAGGATTGCGCCTCGTTTTATCTACTTTTGTTTTTCTACATTTGTAGTAAGTGTTTGCATTGCTTTTAACATTTCTAAGTCTAAAATCTCAGATGGTTGTAATTCCTCACTCAAAAGAAATACTTCCGAAGCTGAAGCTGCTTGTTTTGCAGCTGTATCAGCCCTCGCATTACCTTTTGAAATCCTATCCTGTTGCTTGGTATGAGCTACGCATTTGCAAATAGCTACTTTCTGAGCTAACTGAATAGAGTCTAACAAATCTAAAATAAAATGTGCATGATTAATTGGTTTACCAGTAGATGTTATCATTCCTCTATTTTTCCACTGCTACGCAAAAACATGTACAGTAGAAAAAGCATACTGACTGTCAGTAAAAATGTTCACTCGTTTACCTTTTGCCAAGGTACATGCCCTTGTCAAAGCAATCAATTCTGCTGCTTGTGCAGATACGTTGTGTGGTAAAGACTTTGCTTCTAAAATCTCAGCATCAGAAACTACTGCATAC
Source organism: Protopterus annectens (assembly GCF_019279795.1). Classification (NCBI taxonomy): domain Eukaryota; kingdom Metazoa; phylum Chordata; order Ceratodontiformes; family Protopteridae; genus Protopterus; species Protopterus annectens. The sequence continues at coordinate 1,369,491,719 of NC_056726.1, forward strand.
TCCACTAGATTCTGTCCTGTAGGACCCCTCCTGCACGAGCCGTCCACATAGTATGTCACCTTGGCATCATCCAAGGGAACATCTGTAAGATCTTTTCTAGGTAGCGTCTTTTGCTCAATCTCCTGCAGGCAGCAGTGTGGTTTGCCATCTGCTGGGGTTGGGGGCAAGGTTGACGGATTCAAAGTTGTGCATCGTTCAATTGTCATATGAGTTTGGCTCAACAGTATAGTCATTCAGGAAAGATGTCTAGCAGGAGAAAGATATGCTACTTTTTCTTGCAGTAAAATAATCGTGACTGCATGAGGCACTCTCAATGTGAAAGGGTGGAACAATACTACTGAGGCTGAATCCTGCACTGCCATTGCAGCTGCGACTACTGCTTGTACACAGTGGGGCAGGAATCACGCCACTGGGTCTAGCTGTGATGAATAGTAAGCTATGGTGCGTTGTTTGTCCACATGCTGTTGTGTTAACACTGATGTCATATAACCTTGCTTACAATCTACAGTTTAGAAAAATTGTTTATGATAGTTTGGTAATCCTAAAACTAATGAAGAAGCTATCAGTTGTTTCAGTTTGCAGAAAGCTGATTCTGCTTCTGGCATCCACTGTAATAAATCTTGTGCTGCCATAGGCTTTTTAAATATCAAGTTGGTCAGTGGAGCAGCTTCCAAGGCATAGTTTGGAATCCAACTCCATCAAAAGTTAGTAGTACCTAGGAAGGACATCATTTCCTTCTTGGTAGTTGGTTTAGGTGCTTGTAATATTGCTGTTTTTCTGTCTTCATCTAATATTCTGCCTTCTTTGAATATTACATATCCCAGGTATTTGACCTGTTTTTTCCAAAGTTGCAGTTTTTTTTTTGTTTACCTTGTGTCCTTGAGTGGCTAAAAATTGTAGTAATGCTATGGTATCCTCTCTGCATTCTTGCTGGTTGGGGGCTGCCAGCAGAATGTCGTCTACATAAAATAAAATCTGACTGCCTTCGATTGGGATAAATCCCGCCAGGTTACTTGCCATTTCTTGTGCGAATATTGTTGGACTTTCACAATATCCCTGTGGTAGTCATGTATATGTATACCTTTTCCCCTGAAATGTAAATGCAAACCAATGTTGGCTGTCGGGGTGTATCGGTATTGAGAAAAATGCATTGCTAATATCTACCACAGAAAAATACTTTTGTTGAGGTTTCAAATCATTCAATAAAGTGTGTGGATCTGGCACCGTAGGTGCCCTGGATATAACTGCGTCATTTACAGCTTGCAAATCCTGGACCATACGCCATTCTCCATTTGCTTTCCTAACAGGAAATAAGGGTGCATTACATGGTGAATCGGGAGATTCTATCAAGACTCCTTCCTTAAGTAAGGCTGCTATTATAGGTTTGATTCCTATTTCTGCATCCTTTCTCAAGGGATACTGTCTCTTTTGAGGTCTAAATGCTGATTTTGGCATGATAGTAACTGGTCCTGCTGTACAAATAAGTCCTACATATGATTTCCCTGTTGACCAGAGAGTCTCTAGTATGCCTCGTAAGGCTTTTTCCTCTTCCTCTAGTAAGAGTGCTACTCAGCTGTCCTCACTTGCCTGTGAGTGTACAGCTGGGTGTGTCTGCGTTATCCAATTTAGTTTCTGCTTTTGTACTCCCTGTTCAGAAAGTTCTAACTCTCTCTGCTTTTCCCACCTTGTGACTTTTTCTCCTAGGTCTTCCCACTTCACATTTCTATCTTTAGTTAAACTCACATGTGGTAATCGATTAGATTTGTAAAGTACTAGGAATTCCTGGGGCAATGAACAGCTCACTACACTGTTTCCTTCTGTGTCCCAGTACCAATTTTGTAATACTATTCTGCTAGCATGGTTTTTAAACAGTTCTTGCTCATATTCTTTATCAGGTCCTGGTTTGCTACAGTAATATAGAGTGCAATGCAACAAATGCTGTTTATCAGTGTTAAGGGAGGCGGATTTACTGGTGGCTACATTCATCAGTTCTTCGGTTACTGCCCCTGGACCAGTCGTAACTAAGTCCTGGCTGTACCAATAAAATGTTTCACCCTCCGGTCGCACTACAAAAGTATCCATTTGTCGCTGTGCTTCCATACCCTGCATAGTTGGAACTATGGCTATGCCAAATATCTGCATTAGGTCTCTACCCAAAAGATTCACTGGGCATTTTGCAGAAACAACAATTTTGCTTTTTTGGGTCATCCCTGAAACTGAGTCAGTTATCGCTATGTTGTGGGAGAGTGGCTCCCGATACAGCTGTCCATTGGCTGCTTTCACTAATATGTAGTCAAATGATTCTGAATTTTCTGGTAGCTTGGAAGGATGTATCAGGGTCCATGAAGCCCCTGAGTCACACAGGAATTTAACTTCTCTCCCCTCTACCAGAAGTGTAACTTCCGGTTTTATGTCTGCTACGTAGAGCTCTAGGCTCAATAATGCTAAATCCAAAATTTCATTTTCTTCATTATCTGTGATTTCATGCTCATCCTCTACCTCTTTTATCATGTCCTCTACCCCTTCTACTACATTTGCACTTGTCTTTTCTTGTTTATTCCTTTCCAGTGATTCTTGACTACCATATAGTCAGTCCTCACCCTCCTTGTCTTCTGTGGTTACCTTTTTATTTTGCCTGCAATCCCTTGCTAAATGTCCCTTTTCCCGCATTTAAAACATTCACCCCTTTTCTTTCTCTCTTCAAAATCCTCTGATCGTTTATCAGATTGTTTGTTTCCCTGGGTATTTTTCTTATCCTTCTTTCCAGTTTGTACTACAAAAACTTCTGATCCATCTTCTACTGCAAATACTTGAGTTTTCTTTTTCTTTTTGCTATTAAAATGCCTTTCAGCATGTCTTGCATATTCAAGTAATGACTGTAATCTACTTGTATGATGATCTACCATGTGCTTTGTAATAAAGCTGTTAATGGGTGTAATACTGCCTTTCAAAAATGCATTCTTTAACTGCTGCTCATATGGGGAATCGTGTGTTTGGTCTTCAGGTACCTCCATTCCACAATGGTTATTAAAACATTCTAATAATCTAGCATAATATCTATCAACAGTTTCACCTTCTTGTTGTATGCATTGATTAATGCAAGTCCAATCAGCCCTAGGCTTCCATTTCTCAGAGATTCGGTCTGTCAGACCTTTCACTCTGTTGTCCAATTCTGCATTACTATGTGGGAGTGGTCTAAGCTCTGCATCACGGGGATTCCAGTTGCCACTGATCATGTGCCAATATGGAGCTACGATTTGTCTGACTACTTTCTCTACTTCCTCTCCATTCAAATAGTAACTTAACCTCATGCCCTGTAAGTCTTCTAAGAATTTTCTAAAATTAACTTTTGGATGGGGAATTCCCTCTGTGGCTTTCCGGATGTCTTCCAGTGTCCACGGTCTATATACTAGAAGAGTTGGGTCCTGTCCTGCCTGTCCTGCCTGCGGATTTGGTACTTCTATGAGTGGACATACCTCTTCTTTACTCATAGCTTGTGAATTTTTATTTATTTCATACAATTCAATATCCTCTCTTAAGTTGTGTGCTCGAGACCTGGTCTCGATAGGATCTCTGACAAACGGTTTTGGTTTTGCAGGAACAGCTGGGTATAGCGGAGGTGGATCAGCTTGTCCACTCGCTTCATATTCTGGTAAGGGAAGTGGAGGGGGTGGAGGGGCTGTTGCTATTACCAAGTTATTGTCTTCTTTATCCAAAAACATTGCTTTTGAATTTTTAACCTTTTGTTCCCTGCGGTTTGCTTCCTCAAGCCACCTGTGTGCCTGAGGGACTCCTAATTGTCGTTGCTTTTTTAGCTGACCTTTAGCATCTGTTTTAAGTTGTCTAACAAGTTTAATAAGTGAAGGTTTATCTAGATTACCATCAAATTTGTACTTATTAACCCATTTTGTATAATACCTAACATTATCGGCACGCTGTAATTGCATATATTTTGCGTCTTGGGTTAAGGGCGGGTCCCGGGAACTTTTTGTGCACTGATTTCCCATGTTGCCTTAGCTAAGTTAGAAATTGTTACGTAACCCTTTTTATCACATGGTACCATGACTTACACTTTTTCATCTAGAATAACTGCCTGCCTATTCTGTTTCCCTGATCTATGACAAGACAGCAATCTTTTTTGTCCCTGATCTGCACATGCAAATCTCCCTGGCAAAAACAATAATACTGTAACAAGTCCCTGATCTAAAACAGAAAAAGATAAATTCCTCCTTACCTGAGTCTCCGTGTCTTGATCCCACCGGAATGTTGACTCGTCCTCTGATCACAGATCAGAAACAGTGGCTGGCCTCTTTTGAACGACAATTCAGTCGGAGGTTTTTCAAAACATAAGAACCGATGTGGCCTCTTCTCCAAATGGGTTCATGCCACCGGGCCCAATTCTGACCTGAGCTAGAGTGAGAGATATATTTCTGGTCCGAAGGACCAATCTGTCAAAGGAAAAATATACTTTAAAAATGATCAATACACGGTAGGTTCAGGTTAAGGCACTTTAATCTTGCAGCAAGGAGACAAAAACATGCTAATACAGAGTTTGTCTGACTAGAATCAGGAAATGCAAGCATTTTTATACATTTTCTAATAAGACATTGCCTACCAAACTGACGAAGTAAATCAAAAGTTTTAACATCATCATTTCGTAGTGCTTGTTTGTATAATATTCTGCTTGTACTATCAATTTTTGTGAGAAACTTCCTAAGAAAAACAACGTGGCCTTGGCTACCACCGGTTAGATATATGCAATGTTACCATTCAAGGTACTATGGCTAATTTGAGCACAAAGCAAGTATAGATTGCAGTTCATTTCTCCAACAGTCCTTTGTCTGTTTTATCTCTTCCTTCTGCAGCTGTGCATGTTCTCATACTTCGAACAGAGCTAACTTTTCAAAATCATTACATTACAGAATATGGTATTTTTCATTCATTGCTTCCTGACCTAGCAGATAATCACCTGCTTCTCCAGTACATTCCCAAAAGGCATAAACATGAATATTGCTGTGCTAGCAATTACTAGGTCAGAGGGCATCTTGCAAGTTTCAGAAAGCACACTGCAGTTTCAAAAGCATCTTTTAGTCTCATATGAAATTAAGCTGTATATAAAATAGTGCATATAAAATAGAATAAAAAACGTGTTAACTCATTTAGTTTCTAATTAGCATTAACCACACACATTAATACATATTTTTCTGACACATATGCATATATTAAAATAGGGTCATATATTTCCAATAAAATATCTATTGCAAAAGGCACCAAACCTATGCATATATTGAAATAGGGTTATATATTTCCAATAAAATATCTATTACAAAAGGCACCAAACAAGGATGTCCTCTCTCTCCTCTACTATTTACTTTGATCATGGAACCCTGGGCAAATGAAATAAGAAGCAATAAAGAAACAGAGGGTTTGAAAATGGATAAAGACAATATAGCCAAAATCCAGCTGTTTGCGGATGATGTTCTTATCACCACAAAGGGAAATGACTCCTCATTCATGTCATTATATGAATCAATTATAACATTTCAAATGATGTCTGGTCTATCATTCAATGACAATAAAACAGAATTTAAACCTTTAAGAATTTAAGAATTTAAAAAGATACCCATATATCCTAATAATAAAAAAAATAAAAAAGGATGACAGGTAATAATACATATCACATTGCTAACGCAGATCAAATCACATATCTTGGAATCATTCTTGCCAAAGACATTAAATCAATAATTCAATTAAACTATAACAAATGTTTACAAAATATCCAAGAATTATTTTCAAAATGGAATACAATAATATCTGAAGAAAGGCTAACCATTATAAAAATGATAATTCTACCTAAAATCTTATACATATACAATCCATTCAAATTCTACTCTCAAAAAGGTTTATAAATAAACTAAACACTTTAATACTAAGATTCTTTTGGCCACAAAAAAAACCTAGAATTACTATTAATCAACATATTAACAGCTGGAAGAATGGTGGAATAGCTTTCCCAGATCTAAATCTCTATTCAATTTCCGCTATAATCATCAATTTCCCAGCTCTTAGATATAACCTATTTTGCTAAATGGAAATCTTTACAGGAAGTATCAGCCATGGAACTTATAACAAGACCAACAACATATCAACTAGAATTCATAAACACACCTTTTATATGGACCTTAAAATAATATTTTATCACACATACTAATCCTAATCATACTGCCAGTTACATACATAATATTATAATTATCTTTAGAAACTTTATATATAAACATGTTAAGTATAAGGACTACTTTTTTTGTTATTTCCTATAGCATATACACAAGAGACTTTTGTTACCTCAGATATTAACAACATTTCTAAACTGAAAAACAATGAACTCAAATACTGGTTCCAGCTAACTTATGAATACAGGACTAGTTCAATGGATCATATTATACAAGAATATAAACTTAATAATTCTTCATGGTTAGATAGCCAAACACTTATACTATATCTTGATAATAAGTTGAAACTAGCTTCACTAACTAGCAAACATGACACCAAGATATTATTACTATTTCTTCAATCAACATTATTACACCAGCATAATATTCATGTAGTCTCTCCTTTATTTATAGACTTTTAAGAGAAGAAACATTTTCTTGCATACATAACTACTGGAGTTACTATAGTTTAATTGCTCATAATTCCCCAAGTGAGCAAGATAAGGTCAATATGCTACAATCAGCTGGGAAAACATAATTTTCTCTGAAATGGAAGATTTACACATGGAGATTCATAAATAGATCCTTTTATACACCACAAATAATGGGCAAAATTAATAAAAAACAGAACATCTGTAATAGATGCAACTCTAATGTAGATATTAACTGGACACATATGTTTTTTTGACTGTCCAACCTTAAATATCTTTTGGAATAAAGTAAATGACTTTTTACAAGCACTTTTTTCAGATAACTTCATATTGAATAAATCATTAATCATATTTAATACACCTGTTCCACAATGTGTTAGGAAAACCAAATACTCATTACTATGGACTATATTGGCAGTGGCTAGAAATATTATAACAAAAAATTGGATTTCAAAACATCCTCCTACATTCTCTGAGTTTACTAATTTATTAAAATAAGTTAGTCATTTACAGATAAGAACCATAACCTCTAGAACATCTAGAAAGACATGAACATCATTTATGGGTTAACTTACAAAATATGTTGGAAAAATGATAATTTTGCATAAAGGTAATTGACTTACCTTGTCATTCATGAGAACAAGTTACAAAAGGAAGGTTATAGTGTATGTTAATGTATAAATACTGGATGTCTATATACATACTTTAGTTTGTTTGCTTTGTTATTTGTATATTCATATTTAAATGCTATAAATACGTTATCAATTTGTAAATTTATAATGTAAATTATCTTATATATGTCTATGTGATTGTTTTCATTATAATCAAAATCAATAAAACTGCATTTAAAAAAAAAGGTGATATGAAAAGTCATGAGATGATTTATGTAACTTAAAAGGGGTGTGTTTTTAGAGGTTTAACATTTTTTGAAGAAGTTCATGAGGAAGAAACCTGGGCGAAAGTGCTAAAGAATTGTGTTTGCTCCTCCATTCTACCTACTGCTTTTGATTTTGGAGATTCATTTTCTAGTTTGGTGTGTGTTTCATGGTTATAATGAAGTAATACATTAAAGCAAAATGCTTTCACCACATCTCCTGGAATGTGTTTGTCTCATCGTGATATGATGTCTGAAGCTGGAGTTTTGGACTGAAACAGTTGAACTGATTACCAATAATGTCACTGATGAGTGGGGAAACATCCCTGATAAGCAGAAACTATATCAAATAGCCTAGAAGATTGCAACTAGTACATTTCATTCCATTCCATTTTAAAGTGATAATAGCTCTAGCCAGTGACTGACATAAAAATTTAGATAAAGGACACAGTGGACAATACAAATGACCAAATTCAACCCACCAAATCATTTAGTTTTTGTAGTCATTTGCTTGGCTAATAAGGAAGCACTGTTTTTTCAAACTTTAGGATAATATCCAAGCTATACAAGGAAGAAAGAAATTCAGGAAATACCTTAGGTTATGAAATGAGCAAAGAGGTTGAACCAGTTTATAATGCATTAATATTTGCTAAAGGTTAACTTACAGTGTTAGGGTGTCTTATAGTTAAACTGGTTGGACATTAAGTGTCTAATATGTAATTGAAGAAGGGGTAGGCTTTCATAAGTTTTAACAATGAAATGTGAGTCTGATGACATTTTTGTGAGACAAACTGATAAATATGAACACATTTGATGTAGATTTGTTATAGTTATAGCTGACAGTAAAGTGTTGCAGAAATGCAGGTGAAGTTACATTTAACACTGGTAAAAGTTATTTACATAGCTTACAAGTTAGAGATGATTACAAGCCAGAGTGCTGTGCTGATAGCATGTTATGAGACATGTGAATGAAGTTAAGTATAAGTATAGGCATTTTTTTTTTCTCTGACCCCAATACACAGTACTTTGAAACATGTATTTCTCTTCCTGCTCTTCCACTGCTATTAACCTCTGCGCCTGTGAGCCATCAACCTGGTACAACTCTACTGAGTCATCATCTCTACTACCAACATAATGACCAATATAATTACTGAGTAAAACTGGTTGTTACTTTCATGTTTATGGTAATCTGGAACCTGCAACCTCTATTTACCACCCAACCAAAACCAACAACATAAAACCCCAAAACAAAAACAAAAACTTAAAACAATCTTAAAAAACCAAAACTTATCTCCAACTTAAGACTTAATCTAGACCCCATGCTGATATACACCTGAACCCACCCCCAACCAGCAGTTGACCACCAGCATTGACCCCAACATTACACCAAACCCCATTACTATTCCAAGCTACATTTACACTTGCGATCCTACTGTCTCTCAATTAACATCACATCTAGAACTCAGAGCATACACTTACTTCTACATGGTACTAGTGTCTGCTCCTGAGATCTTGTCAACAAGGAAACTGTGTGGTTACTACACATGAACACCGATACAGCTACCAGGAATCCGGGATACTAGTCCCAGGTTACAGGTCCCCATTCCCAGGAAAGGAGGTGATCCATACTCTATAAATCTGATCTAAACTGCTATATTGATAAGTTAACACTGTATCTAATATCATTTTTGCATGCAGAAATACTTAATTTGCTGATTAATATAATTATTATTATTATTATTATTAGCAAATAAATTTATCCCCAGGAAATAATATAGAAACCCCTCCCAAGGAAATCTTCACTGGATATCAACTCACTTCCCCAAGAGGATATCAACTCCATGACTTAAAGGACCTTAGTTCCTCCTGTGCCCTCATAGATTATAATACCTACTATTTCAAGCAAACTATTAATACTGTTAATAGGCTAGGGAAAACCTAATAGGGAACAGATCCAGCTAGGACTGGATACTAACTAATAAACAGTATATGGATACCTACTCACTAATACTCTCCCTGATCCTTTCTCACATCTGAGTACCACCATACATAAGCTAGCAAGCCACCACCTCACCTACATCATTAACCTATAGAAACAGCCAGAAACTGTGTTCAAAAAATAACTTGAAAACCTATAGAATAAAGAGCTTGACTTAGCTTCAAACATCCTAAGACTATCTTTGTATGGCTGGGACACATTACTGAGTTTTAAAATTTTAAAAAGGCTTCAGCAATTTTAAACAAAGATTCTTAAAATGCCTTGAGAAACCATGCACCCACTCGTTCCTTGAAAAGAAAAAGAATAGATGTTCATAATAAAAAAGAAAACTGGATTGAGGAAGTGAAAGAGCTTAGGAAACAAGACATTAGTAAAGTAATACAGGCAACTTAGGAATTTAAAACCCAATAAAATTAAATGCAGAAAAGCTTAAAGGATGGTAAATTGCAAAAAAATGTACTGTCCAGAAAAATTACCCCTTGGGCTGGACAAACCCGACCACCATGGCTGCTGACAAAATTCTGGATGCAGGACTCCATCAGCTACATACAATATTACGCTTTTCTACACTTAAGCAGTTTTAAACTTTTTCTATACCTTTCACTCTGTTTAAATCCGTACCTTACAACCTCTTCTTGCTAGAACATTTAAACCAAAAATAATTAATTTCACCACCCTAGCCTTTTGCAACCTGACTACATAAGATTATCACAAATGTTCCCCTACTTTACCTTCCAACCTGTTGCAGCCACCAACCTATAAATTAAATTAAAGAAACATTTACTACCCAGTCTCTCAGCCCGGCCAACTCCCAGCAACCGCCTTAATTCTTCAGATTAAAAGATATTTCATGTCAATCCTTCCACAACGCTCCTTAGCAGAGCCATAATTTCTAACTATAGGCCTCTATCTATAATTCCCCTCCACAAAAATACTTACCACTAGCAAAAAGAACAGCTCATGAATATCCATACTTTTCACCCAACACAAAATATACACCCAACTTTCATAAACAGTTCACTTTTACTGGCTTACCTCCACCTTCAACCACCTACAAGCTAATACCCAACATGGTTTCAGACCTCTCCCATCAAATACCACCTCAGCCTGTACAATCTTTTTGAATACCATAAACTCCAAATTTTTAATAGCAATCTCTCATCCAGCACTATTTACTTTGCTGCTCAAACTGGCCTTTGATATGAGTGGATTATAAACTTTCTAATCCTATCATTTACCTTCACTGGGTCTTGGTTTTATGTACAATGGGTTTTGCTAACAATTCTCATAATACTAGTTTAGGCAGTTTTATGGGATTTATTCTAGGACTGCTACTTTGTTAACCTAATAATAGTCAAGGATAATATTCTCCAGGCCTTCAGTTGTATATTTTATTCAGAGCCCTTCCTGTTAACCCACTAGTACCGATTTGTATACAATGTGCGGGTAAGTTCCCGTCCATCTATACAGGTAATACATAACAAGAATTACCTTGTTGTTGACAACAAACTCAAAACTCCTAGAGGCATGCAGGCTCTCAACAGCATTAGCCTGATTTAATTTTACTAAGAAAAAAAAAATATTTGTTGTTTCTTCCAGACAAAGTCCTGCAATAATACACTAGTCCAAAATCTGGGATGGGGACCAACTAAAAGCTCCTATACTCTAAACCAAAAGTGCACAAGGTAACCAAGAAGCTAAATGGTGATTTGATATGCCAAAAGCTAGATAATTAGGACCATAAATGTCCCCTTTAGGCTCTTTATATAAACTAAAATTTGCTGACTCTCAACCCCCTTACTTCATGGCCCATTTGCCCAGATTTTCTCCTCTCATCACTCCTGTGCAATCAATCTGCGCCAAACTCATCCCCATAGGACCCATTATTGAACAAGACTTTCAAATGCAAACTTCCTTATTTGCCTAACCCAATTAGGTCCCTTATAGGACCCATCCCGGTTGTTAATCATATAAAACTCCCTATGGTCCTTCAACAAGGTCCTAATTACTTTCAACCTACTCTCACTTACTCTACTGGCTCCATATATAACACAAGATATGCTCCCCAAACTCAAGCCTTTTCACTTCCCTTTGCTTAAACCAGGGAAGATTGAAATTTAAAGTCCAACCCCGTCTCCTAAATCCAGGTATTCTGCACTAATAACTTCTAGCTAACTTCCTTCTCAGTAGCGCTAAAGGTAAAGGTGGCCTAAAAACTCCTTAAATGAATATTATCTAATACTTGTCTACAGTTCAGAAGCTAAAATAAAAATGAATCTAGGGCTCCAATCACGACCTTTACTCCATATGAGAAACCACTCAGAGATCTCCTCTTTTGTGTAATATATTTCTATAACTCTTTTAATAAACTGAATTAAAATGCATGGCAGTGGTCAAGCTTCAAAAAGTGTGGGTGGACAATGGAAAAATGTGGCAGCTGTAACTGTGAGTATGATGGGTTAGAGCATAGCTTAGAAAGAAATAAGAAGCTCACAAAGTCTACCAGAATGGTTACATGTGTAAGACTAAAGTGGTCAAATAAGTAACAGCAGGAGATAAGACAGGATTTCTTTTGGAACTCATTGATTAAATGGCCCAGACACAAAAGGAAAATTACACGACCAACTCCCAATTTATGGAATACAGGCATTTGGTATAATATAACAGATTACTGAACCTACAGAAGACACTGAACCAAATTTATCACTAACAAAGATATATTCCATATTAGATTAATCCAGTAGGTACTGGCAAATAAGTGAAAATCCAAGTCGCTGGGAACTTTGGACATTTATTACTAAAGTATGAATATTCTGATTTAGATGATTATCTTTTGGGATCATGTTTGCAGAAATGGAAATTTTCTAGCATGAGATGAGTACCTTATTAGATTAATCCAGTGGGTAATGACAAATACACACTTTAAATACTATAGGCATTTGTTTTCCCACATAAAACAGAATGCTTTTTTATCTCATGAGGGTTCAACATCTATAATTATGGCACAATACATAAATGCTATCACTTTTACTATCTCTATATCAATAGATGTCTATTAATTATTATCCTGTAAAATTTTTGTTAATAATGTCTGCTGATTTTGGCTGTTGCAATATATTGTAATAATTTTGTATTAATTCCTGCTGATCTTTATTTTGTATGTATGTATATGGACCCCCAAAAAAGCCCACACAAAAGGTGAAACAATAAAGCTCTGAGAACCTTAAAACCAGAAATTTAATGCACAAAACACCATAAACACTCACAGAAATAGGTTTTTGTTTAACATACACTTCATCAGATGCAGGCTTGAATAAAACCACCCCTGTTTAAATAATCTCCCTTTAAAAATCTACCAGTGGGAAACAAATCAATTGATTAATTAGTACAACTTGAACCAACAACTTAAAAACATATGCATTCATTTCTTGCATATCCCCGAACCAGATATAATATATTCATTTTACTGGATATAAACACAAGACATTATACTTAGGACAAAACATTGGTTTATTTCCCTTTGTCAAACATTAAATGCATATATGTTCAATTAAACGTTTTAAATAATTATATATATTTGTAAGGTGATATTATTTTTTAATGGATTTTAATGGGTTTTAAACTAATGTTTTGTCCTAAGTATAATGTCTTGTGATTTTATCTAGTAAAATGAATATATTATATCTGGTTCGGGGATATGCAAGAAATGAATGCATATGTTTTTAAGTTGTTGGTTCAAGTTGTGCTAATTAATTAATTGATTTGTTTCCCATTGGTAGATTTGTGAAGGGAGATTATTTAAACAAGGGTGGTTTTATTCAAGCCTGCATCTGATGAAGTGTATGTTAAATGAAAACATATTTCTGTGAGTGTTTATGGTGTTTTGTGCATTAAATTTTTGTTTTAAGGTTCCTCTAGAACTTTATTGTTTCACCTTTTGTGTGGGCTTTTTTTGGATTTATTGGTTGAGTTCTAGCCCACTTGATGTGTGTTTCTTCATTTACAAATGTATGTATATGGACCTTTTCTCCCCAGGCGGCCATAGAAAAAGGGCTCATTTCTGCCCAGTGAACTTTCCTGGATAACAAACTGCAAATAAATAAATAGATGAATAAATATCTATAGATCCAAGTTGCTTGGAGCTGTGGACATTTATTACTAAAGTGGGAAGATTCTGATTGAGATGCTTATCCTTGGGTATCATGGGCCATGCGGGTACTGTGGTCATAAAATATAACATCCTAGTGGTTGGGCTTAATAAGCAATGGCATGGGAAAAAGCTGAAAACTGTGTTTCAGATATTTAAGGAAACAGGGATCAAGCTCAGTAAAGAGAAATTCTTCTCTGGCAAACTGAGATGCACTGTTTTGGGCATTTTAGCAGTGGTGCTTGCATCAGGCCAAATGCAAGTAAAGCTAAGATTACAACTGAGTTACAGAGTACTGCAAATATAAATCTGTCAAGTTCTTGGCATGTTTCATTTCTTGAACACATTTGTACCAAGGCTATCAAAAGTGTTGTCTTGTAGCAGACCTATTGAGAAAAGGTAAAGAGTGGACATGGGGTGATTCACATAAAAGGCTTTCACATATGTTAAGTCAATAATTATGCCCAGACCAGTTCTTGCAATCTGTGATGCGACTAAACTTTCTATAAAGAGAGAGAGAGAGAGCGAGAGAGAGAAAGAGAGAGTGCTGGTGTCAGCAGCTGTGAACTGGATGTTACTTTGATGCAACTGGACTATGGCAAACAAAAGCCAACTGCTTTCTGTCCTAGAATGCAACCAAAAGACAGAGGAATATTACCAAACTAAAAAGGAATGCATGGTAAGTGGATGGTCTTGTGAACATTTTCCAGGTACTTATTGGGACTTAGGAGTTTCTAACTGCAAACAAACTATAAACCACTAGTTCTTTTCATCACATCATAGGATATTAGTATGTGCCACAAAGATGATGAGACTCATGTATTTCAGTGTAAAAGATGTGCATGTGCCAGGTAAGCAACTATTAGTGCTGGACTTTACAAAAAAAAAAAAAAAAAAAGACATCGACTGGTAAGACTGAATCTGATACCAATGAAGATAAATCTGCTTGTGTGCAAAGTGCCATGCATAACCAACCTTGATTATAGGAAGAATGGACATTCTCAAAGATGTCACAAAATGTAAGACAGTGATTAAACAAATAATAGTGATGTCAGAAACATATGGCCTAAAATGGACACTAACAAAGCATATACTTTATATGTTCTTTACAATACGACAATAACAGAGCGGTTTTCAGAGCATGAAGGTTTTTCTTTTAAAAAGATCAGATTGTTGTATTAACTTTGCAGAGGGCAGAAGTCTTCAGACAAACTTATAAGGATCATCAAGGGTTCAGTAAATGCAAAAACAAGATAAAAATATGTGTACACAGGCCAACTATTAATGTAGATTAAAAATATGCATACAATAGCCAAGTATTAATGTAGACTAAAAATATATGTATACTGGTCAATTATTAATGTAGATTCAAATATGTATACAATAACCATATATTAATTTAGATTAAACATATATGTACACTGGCCAAATATTAATGTAGATTAAAAATATATGTACACTGGCTAAGTGTTAATGTAGATTAAAATATGTGTACACTGACCAAGTATTAATGTAGATTTTGTAAATGTGGCAACAAGGCATCAGTTCTGCAATGAACACAAATCAGCACTTATACATTTTCAGTAGGACAACAGGCAGCACACTCACCTTTAATGCAGAATGTTGTTGGTTCTATTCCCACACCAGGTACATGGATTGTTGACACTGCAGTAAAGGGGGTGATGCATTCCTGAGTGTGTTGTCCTTTGGAAGAGATGTTAAACTTAGGTCATATCTGCTTTAATTGGGTGTAGCTTGGTTAGATGTAAAGAATCCCATGGAACCTAGTGTAGGGGGTCCTTTTCATACATATTACAGAATAACACAACCTATTATTAAAATGAGCCCCACTCCATTTTCTACAAACAAAATCTAAGCTTTTTTAAGATTTCTTGAAAAATCCATACTTTGTTAAACAATATCTTACTAAACCTTGCATTCCAAATAATCCATGCAATCATAAATATTTCCTATCAATTCTTTTCCTCATTCTTTTCTAACTTCTTTCCATACCAACTCTATAATATCATATTCATATTTATATCTTCTAACTGATTAATGATTTATATCATGTGTTCTTTGCACATAATCTTCCATATTTTTAACCATTTGACATTCAAACAGACAAGACTTACCATCATCATTTGATTACAATAATAAGATATCCTTTCCAAAGTTTATTTCTACTTCATACTTTCCTTAACAGGAAGTTTATTTTCGGGTAACTTCCATAAATATCTTGACATGGTAACACATTTTACACCTATCACTCTTTCTCTGAATAGAGATAAAATATTGTTTATTTTTTTTTAATTTCCAAAGATTAATAGCATACCATGCCTTAGCAATACTTTCATACCATTTTTGCTCTTCTGCAATAGTATTTAAATTTAATTTCTGTAACACAATTTTATTTTGATAATACCTAAATTCCTCTTAGTCAATTTGTTGTCTTTTTTTTCCATCAGTCTCCGAATCCTGAAAAAAGTGGTATTTTATACTATATAGCTTTCCTACAATTCCTATTTTATCAGACAACCTTTTCTGTAATACCCAACATAAATGTAAAGATGCACAAAAACAAATAAATGTATTAAATCCAGCCTGGATCCCAACTTCAATATAACATTCCTCTTTTAAATTGGTTTAATCTTGAACCCCATATTAGACTGAAAAAAAATATTATAAAATCTCATTTTCCTATTCTAAAGATGACATATACATGTTTGCCAAATAGTCCAATTTTCTTAGCATCATGGAATTAAGTAGATGCACATTTACCCTAAAATACATTTGAAATAGTTCCCTTATTAATTCATTCCATTTTTCATAACCTCTTTCGCTTTTCTCAACATAAGCCCCAACAATTTATCCTCACATCCATCCATCCATAACTCCTTTTTCACATTTTTCACATGGGGTCAGGGTGTCACTTCAACAGGGACAATCATCTAGAGCCAACGTTTATACCACCAGGTGGCTAGCCCTGCCTCACATGTGGAGAAATAAATTCCTTCTATGTTAACATCATCTTCTAATCCTTTACTTTTATGTTTAATTAATATCAGACCTACTTTGTTTAGCATCTTATTTAAATATATCAAGGTTTCCTTCCTCAGCATCTCACTATTAGCAATAATAACAATACTGGCTGCATAAGACAAAGAAAACGGGAATCTTTACACTCCCCTTCACCTTATACTCAACCTTTCTCATAGCAACTTCTAACTCAACTCCTACTGCATTCATAACTAAAGCAAATAAAACAATACTTGCAGGACTTCCTTGCCACATGTCATACTTCAGTCTTATTTCCTTGCTAAACCAGCCATTAACTAATAGAAATACATTCTATAATACATTGATCTAGTAACATTCACAGTTTTAAAAAGTTCATAGATTCATAGGTGTTTACTAGGCTAATGACCACAATGGTCTTTTTAAGTATAGCCATGCATCCTAAATTTCTGACAAGTTATGATAGCCTTGATAAGTGTAAGCAGGGGTTTGGGAGATGAACCATTTGCTGGTTACCTGTGTCCATTAGAGACATAGGTGCCAAACCAGGGATGAATTTCCAGTTTCCCATTCAATTGTCCATGTTGCACTTGAATTGGGTTAGAGAGGAACTCTGCTTCTCATGTATGGTTAGCGTGTTCCATAGATGGCCTAGTCTCTGGGATATATACCTATTTCCCCAGCAGGATCTATTTATAGCACAGACAAGGTTTAAGTCTTTAGAATGGATAATTATGGGGCTGTTTGTTTTGTGGATATGCAGGAAGTCCATCAGAGTGGGGTCTGACAATGCCCTATATGCCAGGTATAGATCTCCCCTCAAAAACCTGTTGGAGACAGAATACAGGAATATAGCCTTGAGGCAGTCTGCATAAGACATTTTACTTATTCCCTGTATTCTTTTAGTGAGGAACCTCTGAGGACATTCCAATTGCTGGATATGCCTGGTTAGGTAGATACCAAAGTGGGCATTGTATTCAATGATAGGTCTGATGAATGCAGAATGCAGTGGAACAATGACTTCCTTTGACTTAGATGCTATACCTTTGTTTATAAGTTGTGCAATATAGAATGATTTCCTTACCACTGTAGACACATGATTGTCAAAGGCTAGATTGCTATATGTGTGTGTCCCTAAGTCCCTTACTACTGGGTCATCTCTAAGGGGTGTGTTGTCAAGGTTACCAGGGATGGATGACTTCCCAATGGATGCTATTATGTATTTCTTGATATTCAGTTTTAGTCCATGGCTCTGACACCAGTTGTTTGTCTGTGGCAGCCCCTCCTGGAGAACATTTGTGTCAGTGTGAGATTCAATGACAGCTCCTAAGTTGCAATCATTTGCAAATGTAGTCAGATAGAGACCACTAACATGGCCCTGACATCTGAGAAGTAAATGCCAAAAAGGAGTGGCCCAAGGACTGATTCCTGAAGGACTCCATTTGTGACTGGGCTCTTTGTACAGGTAGACTCCCCAATTTTAACCTCCTGGATTCTGTCTGTGAGCCAGTTGGCTATCAACTGGGTGACATATGGGTTTGCACCTAACTTTTTGAGTTTGTCAACAATGCCCAAGTGGGGTATAGTGTCAAATGCCTTGGCCAGGTCAAGGGAGGCAGTGTGAAAAATTTTGCCCTCATCCATTGCTTTGGTGACCTTCTCAAAGATGTCCACCTAGTTGAGTAGGCATGATCCGCCCTTGATGAAACCAAACTGGGTTGGGTCCAGTGTCTGTAGGTTTACTATATCTCTCTTGATCATCTCCATGATAATTCTTTCCATGGCTTTATACATATGACTAGCAAGATTTATTGGTCTGTAGTGTCCAGGGTCTGTAGATGTCCCACCTTTGTGCAGAGGATGACTGTTGCCTTTCTCCATTCATGAGGCATGAAACCTGTTTGGAAGCTACAGCTAAATAGTAATTCCAGAGTCCCTGATAGGTCATGTCTCATGCTATTTAGAAGACATCCTGAGATATTGTCTGAGCCAATTAATGCAGTGTTCTTGGTCTTAGAGAGAGCATTAAGGACCTGTTCCCTAGTGATAGTAGGGGGAATTATATTTGATAATATTTCCTGAGGGAAGGTTGAGGGGGAGAGAGGGGTAAAGTTGCAGCTGAATTTATCAGCCAGGAGGTTTGCAATGTCTTCTGGCTCAGTATAGGTGGCTCCATTTACAATGAGCTCTGCACACAATTGTGTATTGCCTTTGAGGTTTTGGACATAGCTAAAGAATGTTTTGTGGTTGTTCTTGACCTGGGAGGCCAGATGTACCTCAAGTTTGGCTTTGGTAGACTTTATTTGTCCTCTGAGTTGTTTGTTTTGTTTGATGAGAGCCTTTTATCTTGCTGGGTGCTGCACCTCCTAATTTTCACCATGATTTTCTTCCTCCTGTTATACAGCCTATTGATTTTGTGATTCCACCAGGTTCATGTTTTTTGTGTTAGTTCTGTACTTCTTCCTGGTTGGTACAGCTGCCTCTATGCAGCTATTAACATGCTTGTACAGGGTTTCTGTGAACAGTTCTGCATAGGCAGCAGTGTTCTTATGGTTTTTGGGGGCTTGAAAATTTTCCTCCATACTAAACCCCATACTTTTTAAAAATATTACATAATTTGCAATATCCTGTATTGACTGCCTTATCTATGTCACCTACCATCATTTTACCTTTTCACATTTGTAAAATATTTAATCTAATACCTCATTCATTATTAACAATGTACTCATTATATATTCCCCTTAACTTCATAAATTCATCGTATAATCACTTCATGTAACACTTTTTCAAAATGCATGTGAGGAATTATAACAAATGTATAATATGCATTATTAAGAGCAACTGGACTACAAATTAATATATATTACATTTACTCCTTTCTTTTTCAAATACATTTTATAACCCCCCCTTAACAAATTTATTTACACATAAAAACCCTATCCAATCATGCATTCAAAATCTTAAACACAACCTCCTTTTGTCAAATCTGAACTATAAAAATGTACCCTATGCCACACAAACCTGCTACAGATTCTTCTTTAATCAATACAGCAATTGATTACCCCATTCCTATTGGTCTTTCTGTTGTACTGTCTGCTGTGAAAACTTCTTAACCATGCATATATTCTTATTTAATACATCGCTTTCTCTGTAAGTATTAATAATATAGTTCTGAATCACATTCATTGTTTTGATCTTTCACAGCATTTCTATCCACATCCTTTATTTCTCTAATTGATACACTCTTTCTTTAACTAACTTCAACACAAAACAGAGATATTTCCCCTTTTTACCTTGTAGAAAATATATTTGCATAGAAATTACATGTTCTATTTGATCTTATTAAAATTAGATAGTTCTTGTTCTTTATTAAAGTAATCCCCAGGATTCATGAAGCTTGCGCCAGGCGCAGGTGTAGTGTAGGCGGTATAATGCCAAATATGGCCGCCGAGCGATTCAGGTACGATCCAATTCCATGTGCACTACCAGAGTATGCCAGATCTGTGCAGCCCTCGGCTTAGGTATGCTAATCACCCCATGCGCAGTGCCGCACCATGCAAATGAAGGTACATAGCGATTCATGAAGTGGTGCAGGCGTAGCATAAGCCCACAGAAGTGTAAACCAAAAAACATGGTTTACATTTTTCCAAACAGAACATCGGAGCTATGAAAGCAGATCAGACTCATGTATTACAAAATTAACATATGCCAATGGCTAAATATAAAGCCAATGGCATAAGAAAAGATGCACAACACCTAAAAAACAACATTTAATGTCATGTCCACAGTAATGCAAAGTACAACCGTAGGGCATGTGTGCGCAAACGGGAACACAAAGAAAATATATACAAATGTCATAAAATCGCAATGTAATACAAATCATGATTTCACCATAATACTCAATGGTATGCATGGTACACCACAACCAAGCTGCAAGGGTTGCTAAGGGTCTGTGACAGTGTTCGGCGCGGTAACTAGGAATTAGTAGTCAATGCCATGCAAATGAGGCAAGTAATAGTGAATCGCAAACGTCCCGCTGGACTAAGGATGTACCATACGGCGCAGCACTACAACACCGAGGAGTGGTTTAGAGGTATACATGACATCAGCAGTGGGGTGTGCCACCGTAGCTGTAAGCACATTGGAGCAATGCAAATCTGGCCTGGCCATTGCTAAGCAAAGCTGCAGGACAGGGGTGGGGAGGTAGGTATAGCATTGTTTAGCTGAGAGCACATATGGTGCCCGAAAGCGCATGTGTACGGGGAAGAAAACATGCCCGAAACCCGGTAAGCAGACGCATGCGCCGCGCACCATAGCTCAAACAGGAAGGTCAGGGGAAGAAAATAAGGAAATGCCGTAGTAGGGTAATTGGAGTACAACTGAGCAATTAACACCTATTAACTCACAGCGGGCAATTGACGGCAGCTGACAAGTCTGCTTGCAGAAACCTGCAAAACAGCATAGGGGAGGTGTTTGATTGCAAAGAAAAGAGAACTGTCATAGCAGAGCAAAGGAAACCTGCAGTAGACCGACCATAGAACACATTACGCAAGATAAGCCAGGTTTAGGAAAGTACAAATGAAAGCAGACTGCTGGATGCATGCCAGAAAATGGGAGGTGAAACATTAAGAAATGTAAAGGGAAGGGCAAGAGGTAATCCACGGCAGCCAAATGTAATTCAACACCAAAGGCACCACAATAGTAGTACCTGTCGTAAAACACATAAGATACCCTGTAGTTACGATCGTACATACACAACCTATGACATCATCAGTGTTCACAGCACAATAGTATAAAGTGTGAAAGCACCTCACACACACCTGTGTATTCCCAAACACTGCACAATCGGTGTAGACAGATGGGGAACTTTTACAATGTACATGTTGGGAGCCGCCATAGCTGTGATTCATCACCATGTGTTAGACACTGAAGGTGTTGTGGAGGATGATGCTGACAACCACCGCAGGCCCCGGAGGAGGAGAAGAGTGTTCTGACCAAGGGTAACCTACTAGGGGCTACATGATCTGGGGATAGTAGAGTGTTACAGGGTGGACAGGGACATCTTACAGCAAATAGTTGAGCTGTGCCAGCCACGCCTGAGATCCAGAAACAACAGAGGGGAACCCATCCCAGTGGACATGAAGGTATGTGCAAGCTTGCAAATACTAGCCACAGGTACCTTTCAAAGGCCAACTGGAGATATAATGGGGATCTCACAGGCATCAGCATCCAGGGTACTACACCAATTTCTGGATGCCATGTTACCACATGCCAATGAGCATATATACTTCCCCTGAACTCAGGAGGAGTTGGCCAGCAATATGTGTCTCTTCCACCATGTGGCACACTACCCGGAGGTACTGGGTGCAATAGACTGCACTTACATACATATCAAGTCACCACCCGGTGAGCATGGTAGACGCTACACAAACCGCAAGGGATACTACTCCATCAACTGCAAGGTCGTGTGCAATGCCCAGGGCATTATCATAGATGTGTGTGCTGGCAGCCCTGGAAGCTACCATGACTCCCACATCTGGCATGCCTCACAGCTGTATCAGGTATTTGTCAGGGGGGACATCGCACATGGCCACATTGTGGGGATGCTGGCTATGCACTGGAGCCGTGGATGATGACTCCCATCAGAAAAGCACACACACCCATGCAAGAACGCCATAATGAGGCACACGCACAAACCAGAATCATCATAGAGCATGTGTTTGGGATGCTGAAATCATGGTTCTGTTGCTTGAACATATCTGGTGGAGCCTTGCAGTACTCTCCAGGCACGTGTGCCCACATCTTCCTAGTATGTGCCATGCTACATAATATGATCCTGCGGAAACAGCTGCAGCTGGGACATAATGGTGAAGGCCCTCACGACCACTGCAATTGCCAAGGCCATCACAGGCACAGAGGGATTCAGACCATGAACACCCTGTGCCAGCCCCAGTAGGCAGACAGAGGCATGCCCAATATGCCAATGCCTTGGCAAAGAGGGAACGTATAGCACATGCTCTGACAGTGTAGGCCCCTATGGACTGACACACCTCTCCACCTGCACACACAGTAAAATGGATGGCACACACACACGACCACCTGTAAATTGTAATGTATAGGTGGCCTACTGTGTGAATCTTACATAGGCAGCCCTCAACCATTGCACACACAACAGCTATTGGAACAAGGAATGTCAACACCTGAACAGTACACACACCTATCAGCATATGTTGGTACTGTATGTATAGGTTCCTAGGTACATTGGTAGGTACACGCCTGATTGTCAGAGGCCATTCATCAATCGAGGCAAACAGTGTCGGCTGTCACCACCACATCGAGTAACCAACTGTCCCTCAGTGGAGCAGAGCCAATTGCGGGATCCATGTGTGTAATCACTGTTCCTCACACACTCTGCATGGATTACCTGGTGTGTTAATGAGGGGCTCCATACAATGTAATCATGAATGCAGTGGCAAAGCATGGGGTGTACCCATGACAGGTATCTGTCACCCCAGCATGCTCCACCTATGGTTGTGTGAAGGTGTAGCACATTATAGTGTGTGGCTCACTGCGACATACATTCCCAGTGCTGGAGCACATCCTTTAAACATCACTTGGAAATACCATTAATAGGTCTCATCCATATGTAAACTAACTGAGTTACCCATTTGATTGCAGTATGGAGTAACAGCCATAGTACAGTTTACATACAAAACGCCATAACATGTGTACAAATCCCAGATGCCCAAATGGTAAATGCACTGACTGTCATGCACGTTCCCGGTACCACGTCCTGCAAGGGACGTTACGTAATCCCGAAGGCATGAATAATGGATGTTGGATGCAGGTCATCAGATCAGGTTTAGCACATGTTAGCGGGAATATGCGTTGCCCAGTGCTGGTAAGAGTCGTTTAAACATGACTATACGGATATGCGCGAAACAGGGCTAAGCTTCTCTGAATATCGCGCAGATCACGGTCAATGATGTCCAGAAAAGGTGAAACTAGCATTATTCACCCCTGTACTAATAATCCCTGCTCTGAAAGGTAAAATGACCACTGCCAGGAGTAGAACATGCAATCATGTACACAATCACCTAACACAAAGCTACCCAAGATGTACCAATGGCAGGTGTATAATGTGACAGGTTCAAACACAAACGTGCAGAGTCCAGGAAACAGTATACACTGACATGTACACAATGAAAGGTGTATTCTCCCTCTCACTTTCTCTCTCTCATATATATATATATATATATATATATATATATATATATATATATATATATATATATATACACATATATATAATAGAGATAGAAAGGGTGATAGAGAGATATATGTCGATATATACGGATTCATCTATATCTGCAAATATACAGATAAGTCAACGACATCTACACAACCATGGAGGTAGAAATAAATAGGATACTGCCAACTATGGAATGTGTTACATACCGACACACGTAATCACGAGGCTTAAAGACCGAAAGAACACAGTACCTGAACACTGGAACCACGTGTAATATTATCACGATATTAAGGGACATTTAGTTATCACTGCCGGTGTTGTGGTCCAAGTAGGTAGTGTGTTCAACTGTGTTTGTGATTGCTGTAGTCTGTGTATGTGTGTGTTGAGGGTGCCGTGTGCATTTCCGTGGGACTGTAATGTGTGTGTGTGTGTGTTTGCATCGTGTGTCTGTTAGTGCTAACTCAGAGGTAGATCATTACGGTAGGTGTGGTTATAGCTGGCTGTAGGCATATGGTTACCACCTGTCCCACTTTAAGAGGGACAGCCCCTTCCTGGGCAGTTGTGTCCTGACAAAAAATATTAAAAAGGGAAAATGTCCAAGATTGTAGGACATAATTATGTCCCATATATTATGTAATAGTTGCATTAAATAGTTATGCCTGTATCTACAAAACGTAAATGTTAGATGAAACATGATAAGTAGCTAAAGTGCTACAAGAATAAGTATGTATTCAGGATAAAAGTATGTTCTATCTTGTGTACTGACTGTGGGTATGTGTCGGCCTGTAAACACTGATGTGTGTCCTGCAAATGTCCCACTATGGCCATTTGAAAAGGTGGCAACCCATGCCAAAGAGGTTCAGTCACCAACACAACTGCAATGAGTGCAAATATCTGTGACAGAAATACATGAGACATTTGTCATTTAGTAACATTCCTTTACATATCGCTGTATTTCCGGAGGTATGGAAGTATTAACCTCACCTGCATACTATATTGAAACCAATTAACAATGGCTCAATGTATAAGCCCGTAACAACCATAGTTCAGTCTACTAACTGATAGGTCTTCAATTAGGGAAGGAGCCCACACACATATATGGAATATGTAGAAATGCAGTCCCCACAAACCTGTATATGCTATGTACACCCACCTAAATCTCCCCCACACCTGAAACAATTGCAATACAGACTGTAATAACATCACAAACATCCACTCACTCAATTACATCTGCAGAAGCGTTAACATACCTTGTGAGAGACACATTTGTAAAGGCACCATGTGAAATCGTAGCTGCTGTATAATGGGACAGATGGCGATGTTACAGGTTTTGTTTGCAATAGTCCCTTATCAGACAGTTGAGATGACAGGTACACTCACATGTAGAACCACATACTCTAGCTGTCACACACAATCCACGGGGGACATGAATTCAAAATATCTGTGTCTCTACAAATAGCAGTTGCAGTTCCTCACAACAAAACACATACAGGCCGTCTCCCTGAGGGCAGGGCAAAAGGGCAACGCCCAAGTGGAGAATTAAATTATACCCCACTGTTGCTACGTAATTGGAGAATGGAGTAGCTGCACAGCTGATGTGCATGTAATAATTTACTCAGGAACACCAATTGGCGGCAGGAAACCACATGTTACAGGTATCGACGTATATAAGGATGACTTGCCATACATTCAAACCGTATGCTCATACCATAGAACCGTTTAAACTGTAAAGGTGTAATAGGTTCATAGGTTCATAGGTTCATACTAGGCTATCTGCCCTAGGGCATTTATAAGCCTAGCCTGAGTGTGTTTGCCTTTCTCCACCCATTTTAAATTAATTTTGCTATGCCCTTTTTCGAGGTTAGTATACAGTGCCTCTGTCTAACAGTGAAACAGAAGTGATACCCGGGGTAAACCTACAATCTCCCATCCACTCATCAAGAGTCCTCTTGAAGAGAGTCAATGAGGGACTCTGCCTAACCTGGACTGGGATTTTATTCCAGAGTGAAGGGAGCCTCTGGGTTATGAATCTGTCCCTCCAGCATGTCCTATTTATTTCAGTGCTGAGGTTCAAGTCTCTCAAGCACGTAGCTCGATGGGATTTGGATTTTCTGAGGTGCAGCATGTCCATTAATTCTGGGTTGGACATGGCTTTATACATCATGCACAGATCGCCTCTGAGCAGACAGTATGCCATTGAGTAGAGCTGGAGTTTCTTTAACCGGGCAGCATATGGCATATGTTTGAGCCCTTTGATCCTCTTGGTGAGGTACTTTTGGGGTCTTTCCAGTTGCTACAGGTGTCTGGTAAGGTACATCCCAAAAGGGACATTGTACTCAATTATGGGCCTGATGAGGGATGAGTAAAGAGGCATGATGACCTCCCCTGATCTAGATGTGAATCCCTTCATGATTAGGTAGGCTATATAAAATGTTTTTCTAACCACTTTGGCCACGTTGTTGTCAAATGAGAGATTGCTATCAACTTGGGTCCCCAGGTCCCTAATTACTTCTCCTGTACTTAATGGATTATCACCTATGTGGTAATTTGTGGGCACTTTGTTTTTGCCAAAGGGGATGACTATACACTTTTTGGCATTTAGCTTGAGGCCATGGCTCTGGCAAAAAGGACTGCAGCATCCACCCCCTTTACAACACAGTACAGTATCAGTAAGAGAGATATTTACGAAGATTTGGAACGCTAACAAGGTATGTAGAACACTCAGTATGTTAGTGTATGTAGGGCCTGTTTTGTATTAATTAAAAGTGTACGCAATGCATAAAGTGGGAAAAGGTATTATGTAGTGATGACTTGTTGAGCATAGTAATGCTTGTAGAAATTGTGTGTCCTGCTGTGGGCCACAAGGTAAACATCACATACACCACAAGAGATGTTACATGAGGGCTTTAAACAGAACAATTCCACACCACCCGCCATCAGTGGTAGGGTATGTCCAACAAGTACGTGCCATGGCAGGGGATAGTATATGTTGATATTCTGTCACAGTAGGCATGTGTATGGGCATATAACAACAATAACATGCCTAAGGTGGTCCTGCTGTGCAAGTATGCTTTGCATTATGGGATAATGTGTAAAATATGTGTAATGTACAGTATTGTATGTAGATATGTCAGATATTCTACACAGCATAACTGTTATATCATGCAAACAAAAGGTATCGTCTATTGGCATGTACAATACATAATAACTGGATACATATGGCTTGTAGTCACGGGACAGTGTAACAGCATGATAGCTAATCGAAATGGAAGAGCTACTCAATTAACCATGCACAAAGGACATGTAATAGCTTCACAGGTTCATAGTGAGGTACTATGCTGTCTGGCAAGTCTATGTGTAAGCCCAACTACAGTGTTTACACTGGTGGCACCTCTCTAGGGTAGTGTTCTGTCTGTGAACAGCAGAGCCATGTGTTACCTGCACCTCTGTACAGTACAGCCACTGCAGTGATCCCTGGTGTATCAGTGTGACCGCCTACAGAGTCACCTATGACCGGTGTGTTGGGTATGTTATAACACCCTATTGGCTGTAGTTGATGGGCACACATGAGTCTGTGGGCTGTAAGTAATTGTTGTTGTGTTTGGTGATGGGGGCTGCCTCTGGTGCCTACACAGAGTATGGAGAGGTTCTGCAAATGTCATACTCATACTATGTGTGGCCTGTGGTGGTGGAGATCTAGTGAGAATATGTGATAAGTGGGGTGTGTTGCAAATGTTAAACATCCCCACATGAATGTCAGGTTCAGTCTGGGTTGGTGAGAGCATTATCCCCAGCATGGTTACATATGTGCATCTCCCACAGGCTGTAGTGTTGTATGTTGGGAGGTGAGCATTGACTGTGTACATGAGACAATTGCTCTATTGTCACATGTTTGCCATATTCATTATATAGACAGGCAATAGCACTGGTAAGTGACACTTGGACATGCCTGTATATTCAACCATGTCTCACAAGATATGTGAGTTACGTGTGTACAACAGCTGTTGTACTGTAAGCAAGCTGGAAATGTAAGGACAGACAGTGTACTTGTATGAAATGAGTTGGAATGGGTGCTATAGTAATTAGTAGCTCATGAAATGCTTACATGTTCTGAACAAGTGCTGAGCATGAATATGCAATACAGATAGGGTGTTGGATAATATCAACCCACTGCAACCCACAAGTGGAGACGACAGTCATAATTGGAGGCACTGCACTATTACCCTGCTGAGTATGGTCTGCAAGTCTATGAACCTTTATCAATGTAGATGTTAGCAGTACAAAAGTAGATGACAGTACAGATGATTTCACACTGCATAGCATACCTGTGACAAGTCATAGTACAGCATCACCCATACCATGTTCCAGCTACACTGAGTATACTAGATGTACCTCCGTATGTCACAGGAGTGTTCTACCAGTGGCCTGTTGACAGAAGCAACACTACAAAAGGTGTCTGAGTGACATGTGCATATCACACCAGTGGCAGCTACAGTAAAACAGTGTTAATGTTTTGTACTCCCCCCTCATTGTAGCCCATACCACACAGACAAATGGGAGACATCTGTGTATGTAAGGATGTCAATGGCCATGACCTAGGAGCAATAGCTGTCTCAGTGTTGTGGACAACATACAGAATGGGCTCTGTGAGTGTGGTGTGTGACATATGTGCACAATCTGACAGCTGATAATAGCATTGTCGCCACTAGGTGAATAACCCTGTACCCATTAACTACCACCAAGGCAGCGGTCAACATTATGGACACTGTGTAAGGGATGGTGCTGTGCAGTTCACCTCCCTAAGTTGGTGACATCTCCAGGCCTATTAGGTAGTCATACGAGGCACCCATGTCATGACAGGGTGCCATCCAGGAGCATGGAGATCATTGGACAGGCATACTCAGCACTCAGGTGACCAATATCGGATCACATATCACCTTTAAGGGGTATTGGCCATGCATGGATGGGTGATACCAGCCTTCACAATCCTGACATCCACTATGCAATATTCTGGCTACCTTGCATAAAGACATGTGCTACACTGTGATGTTGGACATGCTACACGTACATATCCTGATCTGAAAGACATACGTCATGGACAACCACCGTCCTACTACAAGGATTGCCACATGCTGGACAGATTCCTCTACCATACATGTTATATACTCCTGCCATACCATGCAACCCTGTCCATCAAAGCTGCACATGTCATCTCTGTCATACATGATGCGATGACCGCATGGTAGATGTATTAGTAACTGTCTGGATCAGTAATGTGGCACTGATGCACCTCGCGGTGGCAAAATGGCTGTCGGATACAGCTAGAAAACCTTGCCCGTACATGCTATAGTTGATAACCATCCCTGCGAATGACGTCCGGCTAGCCATTGTCCCATGTCTATCACATGTGCAGCACAGGCGATACGTGGCAGGATGTTGAACTGCTGTACAGTGTCGTGTAGATGTATATGGCAAAACACATGCAATTAAAGGTTTCCGTGCATATGTATGCATTGTCACTGCTCATGTCCATTAAAGCAGTGTGTGTGTTGATATGTGACATATTCACATCATCAAGGTCAACAGCATTACTGTGGACACGTCCAGGCATATGCTGATAGGTAAGAACACCAGGACAGGAAACAGACATATCCACATCAAGACAGCATTCACATGGAGTAGGAACAATGTAATGAGGTGACACACATATATGGTGATGATATCCAATGCATAATGGATGTTACATGTGTGTGACATAACCATGGCAGTCGTGTCAGTGTCATGACGATTTGCAAAGATAACTGTTCAGATGTACTAGATTGAATACAAATGTATGTGCAGCTGTATCTCTGTACATCTCTGTGATATTGTGACCTGTCCTCATCATTATGTCTTCCAGATAATGTCTTGTTCACGCCTGCTAGCGTATAGTCACCTGGAGGATGATGCCCTCATCCCGTACCTCCATGAGAACTATGAGGTGTCGTTCAGCCATGTGCCACAGCATGCCCAGCAGCTTGACGACCTGTGGCAGGACCTTCGCAGGAGGGTTAATGATGTGGGTTGCCATAACCGCACCTACCAGCAGGTGCGCAGACACTGCACGGACCTGATACGACATGCGATACAGCGTGCCAATGCAATCGCCAGGGAACAAAGTGGAACAGGTGGTGGGCCACCAACCCAGCCAACACTCACACCCACTGAGGAGCAACTGGCCAGCCTGGGGACACCCTCAGAACAGCATGCACAAACACTAGCTGCCATCGTGGAGGTGGGTGTCTCCCAACCAATGAGCCTGGAGTTGCTTGGCAAGTCACTACTGCACATATGACTATTATATCCCATTTAGTTGCATGTGTCACTGTACAATATGTAATGTAACATCATATGCAAGGTATGTTTACACACATGCCGCATACTACAGTATGCTACCCTGTGTATGCACACATGTGCATACTATATGCTATTGTACAGGCAAATGTGTTAACATGCACAGTGCACCCTGTGGCTGTCATACAGTCATGGATAATGTTCAAACTGCTGAGTCATCCCTATACAGGTACCTCTGGTGTGCCGCACAGACATCAGTCCGTTGCAGGTGAGACAGTTATCAGTATCAGGCATGTTAATGCATATATCTATTCGCCATGTGGCCAGTTAACACATGTACACATAATGTATGGTCCAGTCACAATATACAGGTCACGTCTGTCATCATTCACACTGGCTACCCATGTGCAATATATACAAACTAAACGAAACACCAACATGAAACCACAGTATCTGTCATTGCTAGATGTATTGACAGCTGTGCATACAACGGTGGAGGTGTTCAATGTAAGCATATGTAGTATACATTGGAACAACACATGTGTGGTACGCAAACAGTACCACACAGTGAGCTGGGATATGGGCAGCCCACAGGAGTCAGCATTGTGTAATATGCCCCTGCAATGGGTGCACACATTGTGATGTGCCATCTGACATGTCCCAGTCATGTAGTGTTCTGGCTGCAATATTGTCTCACTATCCCATAATACATACCCCACATACCAAACATACAACCCGTTGTCTGCATAGCCCTGTGGACAGTGACATATCTGACATCTATGGGTGTATGTCATATGGGACAACACAGACATGTGAGATAGACAGCCATCACAAACATTTGGCCAACACATGTTCACACATGGCCATGGAGGATGGCCAGAGACATGTAGCCACACAGTAGTTGTGATGTGTATACACCCTGTTGCACATTGTCCACACATGGTCCAATTATAGCCTTAGTTGACTGATTATATAGTTGATGTGGAACACTGGACATCCTAAAAGCCTGTGCACAGCTAGTGGAGGTGTCACTTAATTTGACCATATAAGATGTGGTGAACATCACGACTGTGTCATAGCATGACAGTAGTCACCTGTACAGCTTCCACAGACATTGACACCACATCAGGCCACAGATACTGTACATTTCCCTTGCTGCTGTAGGACATCGCTGTCAGCCGTGCACTTCGTGTGTGCAGTACATTAATGTCATGTGGGACATGGTGTATTGACAAGTCTGCCATGTGTGGACATGGTTGCCAGGCAGCTAAGACTTTGTAGTTGTTGTGCAGGGGTGTCATCCGTAGGTCTTCCAGTGCCCTGTCACATGACACAGCATGCTTTGGTGTGTATACACCTCAGCGACGTGGGTCACAATCCAGAGTTATGTAATGTGTATGCACACAGTTATGGCTATGCACTTTGTGTGTATTACACACTGTATAGCAATATAGATACCTCATGATGCCATGCAATGACACAGTGTCTCTACTTTACACTGTATAGTAATGTAGACACCTCACACTACCCTTCAATGCTCATGCACATTTGCTAAAATTGCATTCTATCTGTAGGGCATACAGACAACACTGCAATGTGATACCCATTACAGTGCTGTACATGTGTCAGGACACCATTGTGTCAGACATGTATGCATGTCAATGCACACGTCAGCAGATTACATGTCAAGGTCACTTCAACCATGTGTACTGTTAACCTGTGCTGGTCCACATGGTGTATCACAGGGATGCATGCTTACTACCATGATTGTGTGAACTGCATGGCTACTGATATGACACCTGCTTGCTGTTGTGTACAACCCAGGGAGGTAAGCTAACTACCACTATTAATGTCTGAGCTGCATGCCGTCTGCTGTATCACATGCATGCTGCATGTCGTCTCTCAAATCACATGCATGGTGTGTCTGTGTGTCTATTGTAATGTAGAGTCTTTCTTTGCATTCACAGGTGATGTAGGTGCGTTACCCTCCTGCAGTCCATCTGATGTTAGTGTCCCCACAGATACTAGCAGTGATGAGCAAATGCATGCGGTACAGGCAGAGTTGTCAGGGGCTGAATCTGTGCCAACGGTTGCCATCCCAGCTATGTGCCCCTCTTCCCCGCACACAGTTCTCATGTCAACATGTACCCCATCACCAGAGGCCATAGAGGAAGGACAGTCAGTATGTGTTAGCTTGGAACAGGAACATGTGGTGGCTACAGAATGTGTGTCTCCACACCATGGTGTCAGTGTAATGACTGCAGATTTGCCACACAGGCATGTGGCCAGTGCTGCTCATAGGAGGACCTCTGGCAGCCATGTCCCTGCAGGACAGAGCATAGCAGCTGGTGTCACCAGATGCATGTTCCAGACTGTAATGGTGGCACAGGCATGTGCTGAATAGCAGAACAGAGAAGGGCAGAGGCTTCAGAGGGCTGCTATCCATACTCTAAATGACAACATCCAGGCATTGGCAAATGCTCAACAGCAGATTGCTGATGTTCTGGACAGGCAATTGGGTGACATGGTTGGAATCCTTGACCATGGTATGGCAATTCGTGAGTGTGAGCTGTCTGTGCTGGAACATCTGGTAGGAGTGAGGCGTAGGCCACGTGGACGTAGGCCAGCTACACCACCTAATGCAGGTCAATGTGAATGAGCCACATCACATGCCCACTCCCATAGTGCCAGTAGCAGTAGCAGTGCAGCTGGTGCTGTGCTGTCTACACCAGGACACAGCAGACCATGTGGACATGGCCCTGGACATTCCCAGTGGGGACAGAGTTCCAGTGGACATGTGTCATCGGACAGCAGCCAATCTGTACCTCCGCCTGGTATTGCCCATGCAACCCCTGGCAAGCACAGGTCATGTGGCCATGGCCGGACACAGTGAGCTGTACATCCTGGTCTGTACAATCTGGAGCTGTCAATAATACCCCTGTGTAGGCCTGACAAAAGGCAGAACTGTGTGCACACATACATGCACACAGCAGAAACATCTGTAGGACACCACAACACCCACATGCATAATGCCCACACATGTCCAATCAGATCACTGGACCTTACCCACACACTTGATGCCATGCAATGGTGCAGCCTATGCCCTTGGCAAACATTATCACCCTGTGCATATGATGATGCCTGTGCCGCATCCTTGTTATCGACACCATTGGTGCAGGGACATATGGTCTGATGCACAGGGTGAACAGAATAGTGAGATAAGTGTATATTACATTAGCTGTGTACTGTTAACATGCACCAGACATACCATGTAGTACAGGTTTATAATGCATTGTTATATGTTCACAGTATGTGTCTTGGTAACAACGGTAACAGCATGTTGGTAATTATGCTCTGCTTCTCTCCTTAAGGTCTAATTGCATGTTCCATTACATTACAGTGTTTGCAGTTGGAGTGCCTTTCTTTATGTTATAACAATGTTCCCTTATTCTGTCACGTAAAACCCTGTTGGTTTTTCCAACATAGAAACAAGAGCATGATTCACAAATAGCAAGATATACAACATCTGAAGTCATACAATCAGCATTAACTTGAGTATGTATCTCCATATATGTATCTGGATGTATAAATATTATGCTAGAGTCTATCAATGGACAAAAACTACAATGCCCACAAGCTTTCGTATAATAGTTATCAGTCAAATGCATATCTTTCTTGGATGGGTAGCATAATAACCTCTTAAGATTCTTTTTGTTCCTATATGTAAAGGATGGGGTTTTACCTACAATTGTTGTTAATAACTCATCAGCTTGTAATATATCCCAATTCTTAGCAATAATGTCTCTGACCTGTTTGTTATCTGCTGTATATGAAGTCAGAAACTTAGTAGTTACTTCAGATATGACTCTGGCATCACTGGTCATCTCAGGTTGAAGCCCAAAATATGGGGTACCTGTTGTTGAATGCAAAGTCAATGCATTATTAATTTGTTTATTAACTTCATCAGATTTATAACCTCTCTCAATAAATTTCTCTTTCAGATCATTCAAATCTGTTAAAAAAACCTTTATCATTTGAATTAAGCCTAGACATTCTTAAGGTCTGCCCTTTCATTATATTGTTAAATACATGCCTAGGATGCATACTAGTTCTGAATAGTAATGTATTCCTATAACATGATTTTCTAAAAATTCCTGTATTAAACATACCACAATCCAATTTCTCTACATATAAGTCTAAAAATTCAATCTTCATTCGTGAATAATTCATTGTGAACTTCAAACATGGTGTTATATTGTTCATAATCATAGTAAAATTGTTTAGTTCATCTACACTACCATTCCACAAAATAAACACGTCATCCACAAAACGTCTATAAAATTGTACATATTTCTTATACATAGGTTCTTCAAACAGTAAATGTTCTTCCCAATAGGCTAGGAACATATTGGCGTAGCTATTGGCACATGGAGTGCCCATAGCTACGCCATCTAGTTGTTGGTAGATGTTGTCATTGAAAATAAAAATATTATTTTCTAAAACCATTTCAAGGAAATGTACTAGTAAATCAATCAGTGTATTACTATATGTACTATGTTTCAAAAGATAATTATTAACATAGGTTAAGCCAAGCTCATTTGGGATAACAGTGAATAATGATTGAATATCAAAAGTTACTAAAATTAGATTGTCTATAGTTTCCATTTGATTAGTGGTATGGTATAAATCTATTAAAAACTGCTTAGAATCACGTAACACAAATTTGTTATTATTTAATATGCACCTTAAATGTTTCTCTATAAAAACTGACAAATGCTTGGTAACCCATCCCTGCCCAGAGACTATTGGTCTCATGGGCGGCTTAGTTATGTTCTTGTGTATTTTGGGCAATCCATGTATGACTGGAATGGTGGGCATCCTAATATATAAATAATCAAACTCATTTTTATTTATTAGTTTACTTCTATAAATATCTGTTAAAATATTATATACATATACACACATATCATGGACCTTAGTAAAATCAATTCCTAGATAAAAAATATCATTCAACATAGCAAGCATTTCAGTTTGATAATGTGTAGTGTCCAGTATCACTATACCTGAGCCTTTATCTGCTGGCCTTATTATAATATTTAAATCATTTCTTAGATTATAAAGGCTCTTCCTTTCTTGATATGACAAATTGTTGTGAGGTATATGCCTTAAATTGTTTACACTATTTTTATGAAAATAGTTATATATTTCATCTTTTGTAGTTCGTAAGTATGCCTCAATTAAAGGGTGATTAGCTGGAATATATTCACTTAAATTCTTAAAAACAAACCTATTCATTTTAGTAGCTGCTTGCTTACTAGCATCATTTAAAGTAGTATCATTGTAAATATATTTAAGCATAACATTTCTACAGAACATTCTCACATTTATAATAGTCTCATCCAATGTACTATTACTATGAGGGATGAAACTTAAACCTTTAATTAATAAATTAATATCATTTTGTGATAATGGAATGCTGGACAAATTGTATATTAATTCTTGTTGTGATTTGTCCACATTTTCTTCAACGTTGTATTGTTTGATAGCTCCCCTGACAGTTTTCTTTTTTGTCTCCCTCGACTGACTGAGCGAGTTCTGATTAAATTCTTTTCTTGACGTATTGCTAAAGGGAAGGATAAATTTATAGCTGTCCCTTTATTATTATCATTCACCTTTGGTCTAACAGCCTGTTCCTGATCATTTAAAGACTTACTTTTATTATTAACAACATTAACAATAGGATACAAATTCACACTTGGGTTCATGCTATTATGAGTTATATGTATAACATCCAGAGTCATTACATGTAGTTATTTCATCATTAATAGCAGCTGAACCAGTAAAAGAACTGGTATTAACAGTTATAGTATCAGAGCCATTGCTTTCAATATCAGCAGTCAAGGCTTCTCCTCCATCATTTGTTAACTTAGAGGCAATTGCAGAAAGTAATGGCACCTTATTCATTCTCAACGAAGTTGAATGCTGTTTAGGAGCCAAACTTTCTTGTCCACTACGTAGATTAGACATACGTTCTGGGATACGCCTTTCCCAGACAAAAACTTGTCCTGTTTTAAAGTCCTGTATGTCTCTTGAAACTTTACTTTGTTTCTGCTGGAACAGTTTACGTTCGTATGCAGAAACACAATCTAGTATATTGTCAAAAAGATCATGTATAATTGGCTCAGTATATTCTTTAAACAGCTGTTGCTGTAATTCATTAATTTTAGTGGTTAAAACTTCTTCCTCAGGTTTAAAAAAGTTAATTAATAATTGTAGATACTTACAACTGGTTTCAATGTTTATCTGCTGCCATAATGTCAACAGCTACTTATCCATTTATTTATTTATTTATATTTATATATTTAACATTTATTATATTTTCATACATATTTATATACATACATTTACACACATGTTTTATACATATACACATCTATTTTATTTATATAAATACATACATATATATAGATATATTTAATATACAATAAGTATTTTTATATTTATTTATTTACACATGCACACATATATAGATATATTTGACATAAATACACAATAGTTACCCATATATTTTCATTCAACTGTTACAGTATTTTCTAAGATAGTCATAGTACTTTTGTTGTGCCTATGAATATGATAATGGTTTATTGTAAGATACATTTTTTGATTCTGCTTTTATTCCAATCTTTTTCTGACAAGAAGGTCGTTTTTATTCATTGTGTTTTTAATGAATGTAATTTAATATGGTTAATATTTCATTGAATGAGTATTGCCTTATTTATTAGAGTATATATCAATGGGACTGTTATATACAGTAATATTTATTCTGGGACATACTATATTTTATTGTATTGCTTAAAATATGCTGATTTTTCAAGCTTCAGCCATCGTAGTTTTTTTCTGTTTTAATTTATCAATTAACCAATTACTATGATTGCCCATCAGTTATATAAGGTGCATGTACTTTATTCTTAGTATTTTCGATCTGAAGAAGCTACAAGCTAGTGAAAGCGCTCATCGTTTTTATATTTTAATTAATAAAGTGGTTTATGCACTATTAAGACTGTACCCAGCGGAGGTTTGTTTTTTGGAGTGAACAGTACAGCTCATTTGGTCACCGCTTGCTGCAACGATTTACTATTTTTCACAACCCCATATAATAACTTTAAAAGAACCCAAAGCTATTCCACAAATTTTAGCAAGAGAAAAATACCTAGTACATGGTCATCTTGAGCTACAGTCTGGACACCAAACCTATGCAGGCCTTCAGTCCTCTAGACAAGTTAAGCAGCCTCTCCAAGTACTTTCACTCCTTTTGCCCTCCTCTAGACAAGTTAAGTTCAGCACTCCAATCGCACCCAGTTTATGC
>NC_056726.1:1369530451-1369713954 GCF_019279795.1 Protopterus annectens
AGATGTCCTACTGTTCAGTGTTGCAGTATTCTTTCCACCCTTCCATCTCCCTCATCTGTTTTCTTGACCACTTGCCATGGACTGAGGTGACACCATTTTCTGCCTTCTCCCCTCTTAGCTGACCTTTTTCTTTTCTGGAATCCTCAGGTGTCTCCAGGTTCGTGGCTTTGAGATATTCTTGAGATTTGTATGCTCAAACATCTGCTTATGCACCCTTGTGCCTGTGGGCTTAGGTCATATATCATATGTATTAACTAATTCTCAATTAATATATCTGCCTGGTATCTACCTAAACTGTCTACATATATTACTGTCTCTGCAGTTAGTACCTATGCTATTAAATGCATCTTTGTTGTACTATGTCATGATGTTACTACGATTTGTTTATTTTAAGCATTGCTACATTCCTTGTAAATAACTTAATGCTAACCAAATTTCTCAAACATATTGTTACTGCATTCTCAAAATACTGTACTTTTGCCTTTTATATATTCATATTGTATATTTTTCTCTGTTTTTGTATGCTTAAGTATCTTACAACTGGAATTGTTAGGTTTTTCTTATTTTTTAATTGCTTTTCTCCTCAGGTCCCTGCTGAAAAAGGTCTCTCTGGGCCCAGTCAGACTAACCCGGTTAATAAATGTAAAAATAAAAAATAAAATAAAATAATATATATATATATATATATATATATATATATATATATATATGGCCCTGTGGAATGTTTTTACTTTGGTACCCTGGCCAGATGTTCAAGTTATTTCATGAGATAACCCAATATTTGTGAATACTGCAATGGTGATCAGAAGAAAAGCTACTGTTCTGGTAAGTTCTTACACAATTGCACTTTTTTAGTTGTGTATTTTTCTGTAAAACCAAAGGCCTTTGTGTACTCAGCTACAGCTACTGAATTTTGAACAAGATGGAAACAAGTCATATATGCCCCAGGACATGCTAATAAAGCTTTAGTTAGCAGTAGCCTGCCTCACCAGGAGCACTAAACAACAGTGACCTCTAAAGAAGTTAAGCAATGAAGATAATATGACAGCCTACCTGCTAATCTTTGAAAGATACATAGCTTGAGAATACTGGCTCCAGGTGAAGTAAGCCAGGATTCTATTATCACATTTGAGCGATGACTCACAAAAGGCCAATGAGGACTTAGAAAATGAGGACACCCAGGAATACAAAAAGAAAAAAAAAAGAAAAACAAATGAGAAACATTGGCAGGGCTTGACTACAACCTGAATCACAATTAAGTTTCCCAGCTGAACATTTAGTTTGGACAGAAATTTAAAGGTCACAAATGGGTGATGTAATGAATATTTTAAAGTTTTTTCTTGAAGCACTGTGAACAAAGTAAGAACAATTCTAGAAATATTGTCAGTATACAAGTTTAAAAGGGCAGTTCTCAAGTAGTTTAAGAAACTGTGTATTCCAGAGAGACATTGCATCTTCTGAACAGCCATTTGCTTTAGTGGAATATTTTTTGATATTTGAACATGCAAATCTTGTTAAACGTACATGCAGGAAAGGCAAACATAAATCTTCACCTAAGAATGTTGCTTTGTCTGCAAACAAGAAAAAACTGTCATAACCTATGCTGATTTATGTGTTCTAGAAAGGAACATATGATCAAGTACTATGCAGTTAGTGGCAACAACATTATGCTCGTAAATAAATTAAATGCAACCCAGAAAATTAGACCGAAAATAATGTCTATAGAATATAAACTTGTGGAATAAGACAAGACAATGTTGGAGATTTAACCATTACAAGTGTACAATCTGCTTTCCGTCACTGTACTGCTACCAAACCTGTCACATTTACTGCTGCGGTAAAGGGAAAATAAATGAAAAGATCGTTTGATTCACAAAATAGTTAAATCACAGCATCTGGGTAAACATAATACAACTAGTAAAAAGAAAACGGAATTGATATGTGTGCATGGAGAAATACAGACTCTGTTATGTAAAGTGTTATGTTTTGTAGCACTATTGCCTTACTTAATGCATGATGTGATAATTGCTCAAGATTTTTCCTAGTTTAAAGAGTTACACGTTATGAGGGGAATGCTTTAACAAGATAAATTATAAGAAATGCACAGTTTTCATAAAGAAAATGTATGAAGCAGGAAGACACAAACCAAATTAAGACTGGATGCTGGACAAAAGTGTAGGATAAATCTAATACTGAGTCTTATCAATTATTTATTTATTTTTATTTTACATTTGTTTACCGGGAAAGAAAAGCTCCAGATAAAACAAGCAACATAAGTCACAGAGTATGTTAAAAGTTGACATGGACATTCAAAGTTATTACATGGTAATATCAGAGACCGATTGAATTACATAGTCATTGTAGTACAGCAGGTCAGTCAATATATATTTCCTATGAGGATTCATATTTATAATAATTTGACAGACATATTTCACATTTACAGGGATAAACAGTGTTAGACATTCGTATTTCACAAAAACATTACTTTGTGGTAATAATGTACTATAATTTACATGTGAGGGCAAAATAATTGTATGGAAAGGAGAGTTCTTTAAGCTAGGAGTAGAGAGAAAGAGTAGTATGCTTGGGTAGGGGTGTTAGAAGTTCTGTAGGGTAGGAAGAGATGGAGTTGTGGTAAGGACAGTGGCAGAGAGGGTGAATGTTAGTCAGGAGTAGAGCAGGGACACTCCAGTTGTTAAAATCATGAATGAAATCTGCATGGAGCCAAACAAAAAATGTATGTCTTGACAAAACACTCCAGTTATAATAATAAAATAAAACTGGCAGGGAAAGATGTACAAATAATACCTTAAGGGAAGTGGTTGTAGAAACTGAGAATGAAAAAGATGAATCACATACAAAAGAAAAAAGGGAAAGGAGTACCTGAACAGAGCTCTTATCTTCTCCTTACTATACTAAAGGAGAGGACCAGTCAGAAAAAGAAGCAGGAAGGAGAAACTGAGGAAAATACAAAAAGATGGACAGGGAAACTAATAATAATTTTATGAATTAGTTATCTGGAAGAGACCTAAATTAAGAGAAAATCTTGTACATGTATTGGGGGTTGGGGATTGGTAGAGGGGTAGTGGGTTACTATAAAGGTTAAGGTGTTTAACTCACAGTCACAAGGTAGATGGTTTGGTTCTTACCTTTGAAATGACACCTACTTCAAAATAAGAAATGACCAGCTGCATAGAGCAGGCAAAGACATAGAACAGATAGTGAGCTACTAGTTAGAGCCAAGATCATTTTGAAAACTTTTAAATAATTTGGCACATATTCACATTTTATAATGGTTATTTAAAAATAGATAAAACAAAAGCCATAATTGTAATTAGATGCTACTGGCCTTGCATTATGAAAGGCATGCAAAACGTGTGTGCAGTTTGCCCAAAGTGCTGAAAAACAGAAGCCAGTCTAGGATGTGGGAACCTTTTGATATTCTTACACATTGTAGGTATTATCTTTGAATGCATGACAATGGGAATTGTGGGTTCTCTTGTAAAAACTGAGTAGGAGCCAACAGTCTACCCTAGTAATTATTTGTTAAAAGCATTTGTGATCAGAGTAATGAATGAACTCTATCAATTGTTTTAAAGTGAAACAGTTAACATTGTCTATTTATCATCCTCAAACAGATATACAAGATGAGTGCTTTAATAAAACTTTAATGTCTATGTTATGGGTGGCTACAGGCATTGATGGGAGAAGCTGGAACCAACAGAGTGCCTTTTTTACTTTCTTTTTAAGAAAATTGCCCCAGCCTAAACTGGATTCATTACATTTGAACTGCTGTATGGCAGACATCCTTTATGTTTGCTAGATATATCAAAAGAAACACAGGAGGAGGAAAGCACCCATCTTTAAAAGTGTCAAACAACTTTTTAAAGACTTAGAGTATGGCTTACAAACTATAATTCGTATAACAAGGAGATATATGTAGAGAGACCTGGAGATACGACACAGAACATATAATGTATTTGCTTATCTCAAAGAATTCAAATCATGAAATAAGGTACTTGTGTTATCATCCACTGCTGAAAACAAGTTCCTTGAAAAGTAGCAGGGACCCTTTGAAATTGTGGAAACAGTATGTGGAGTTTTTATAAGGTGAGAAAACCAGCAAAAAGAAAACTTCTAGTTATACCATATACATTTTCTGAAACCTTGAACACATTGAATTGTCTCTAGTAAGAATATTTACAGAAGAAGTAAAAACCCCACAGCATGTTCTGAAGTTTAAATAAGGGAGACATTATCAGTGCCTCAACAAGGGTTGTAAAATAATTTGTACTCAGTAATAAGGGCATATGCTTAGAGTTGACTGGGAGAAACACTTTAATCCATCACAATGTAGAAATCATTACTGGTGAAAAGTGCTTATGAAACCATGCCGGATAACAGAATCCCAAAGCAAAGGAGTCAGGGAAGTGGTACAGAAATGCTTAAAATTGAGATACAGAACAATCTTAGAGGTAATGGGAAATGCAACAGTCCTATTGTACTACCTGCAAACACTGATGGGTCTATAAGGTTTTACAATGATTGCAGAAAGTTGAATAACAGCTCTATTTTTTTAGATCTAATGTCCCGAGTGGAAAAATCAATTGAAAATGTTGGCTAGGCTTGATTTCTGTCCACTTTAGGCCCAACCAAGGACTACTAGTAGCTTCCACTATCATGAAAGCATAAGGAAAAATGACATTCTCTATAACGGTGCTCACTATTACAAAGTCCTGCCTTTGGTGCCCATAGAACATGTACAATATTCCAGAAACTGATGCACAAGATTCTAAAAGGTCATACCAGACATGCCACAGCTTACATGCACAGCATAATACTATCCAAAGACTTGGAATACCATCTCCCTAAAGGTCAAGCCATTTTTGAATTTCTTTTTCCTGGGTGAATTAATGTCTAATCCAACTAAGAGCAAGTTAGGCATGGCAGAAGCTTACTATTTGGACTACAATACTATCAGAGGGATAGGGACACCACAGACTGAAAAAGATGAGACAGTCCAAAACTGACCCATGCCTACTCCAAATCCAACAAATTAAGACATTTTTAGGACAGGTGAGCCATTAACTCAAATTCAAGCCTGACTTTTCTATCATCACTTGACCCATGACTGACCTAACCAAAAGTAAGGTCCCTTTTTATGCTCAGTTGATGAGTGAAGCT
The DNA here is from genome assembly GCF_019279795.1 of Protopterus annectens. Lineage (NCBI taxonomy): Eukaryota > Metazoa > Chordata > Ceratodontiformes > Protopteridae > Protopterus > Protopterus annectens. The sequence continues at coordinate 1,369,535,636 of NC_056726.1, forward strand.
AACCAAGCCTTTTGGAAATAGAAAAGTCTGCTGTGATTGAAACCTTTGTTAATAACACACAAACTGTCTAAATAGTCCCAGGCATATAATGACGTCTCCAAAGAGCTAATTTAAGTTATTTCATTTTGTACAGTTTGAGAAACCTTTCATCCATTACGTCAGTGAAAAGATAAGCAACACTGAGAAGGATTATCCAGCAACAGAGAAACAATATCGAGAAATCAAGCAGGCCTTCACGGCCCACAAATTGTACCTCCTATCAAGTGACTACAATTGTAATGGACTATGTTCTGCTTGAGTGTCTTTTTAGACAGACAGCAATTCTAAACTGGCTCGTTTGGTACCGATCCTACAGCTATGCAGAGTTAGGACTGTACATCATCCAGGCTCCAGCCACCTTAATGCAGTTGAGCTATTCTGAGCTTGCAGCCTGCAATGAGACTCAAACTGATGCTTGTATACTGGGTTGGAGTCTTTGGCATAGTGGTGGCTTCAGAGGCTGCTGTGCTGACAAAACACGAAGCTTTTAAGGTCAAGAGAGCAGGCATGCAAGTCTCAACAAGGAAAAGGTGCTTTTCAAGAAATATTAGGGACAAAGAAACAGGGAGATGTTGCATTCCAGTTTTCCTCAGTCACAGGCCAAGAAATTATTTTTTCAAGGAGTCTTCCGGAAAGATTAGTCTAAAGGGAGGAATGGGACTGGGAGCTGTCCCTGCAGTATGAGGTTTTGAAGATATCCCTGAAACTTGAATAGGCAGCCTGTAAGTTACTACAAGCCTTGACAAAGAAAAAAAAAAACTATTCAAAAGTTCCCATTAACCTCAAAGAGGGCAAGACAAGTTAGACTGGAGGAGAATTTGAGAATACCCAACCAATTTTCTAGGTTTACCTTGAAGGTGGTAAGTCTGCTACTCTGCTTGACATGTAGTGGAAGTTTGTTGAAGAAGTAAGAGATATAATGGGATATGAATCTATCACACCAACATGTCTTATTTATCTGCTGTTAAAGATTTATTTCCTTTAACTGGGTATTTGAGGTGGCATTTGCTCTGTGAAAGAATAGGAGGTCAAAGAAAGTTGATTCTTTCATGGCTGTAAAGGATAGACACAGATCTCCACAAAGGAGTCTGTAAGAGACCAAGTATAGGGAGAGGGCTGCCACACTGTCCATCTCCCTAACATTTTTGAGGCCAATGATCATTCTATAAATCTCTCTCTCAAGTTAAATGATATTTTTACAAATATATGTCAAAAAGGTATTTTATATTCAGTATTGGTTCTGATATGAGTAAAGGAGAATTAAAACTTCTTTGGCTCTAGTGGAGATGTAACTGAAGGTTAAGTGAGTTAGACAAAAGCTGTTCTGGACTATTGCAGACATGATGATTCAGTGTTAAGGATCCATTAAGGTATGACCTTGTACATTTTTTGTGAGGAGCTTTTTCCCCATGTATCTGTTAGAACGTTTTTTTTGGGGGTTTTTTTGCCCAGTTAGAATTTGCTGATCAACAAATGAAAATAAAAAAAAAGAAACAACAAGAGTGCCTGGATCCCTTATGACAGTATCTGATTGGCAGCACGCGTTATCTTTATGATACTGAAAATGTTTTGCTTACCAAAATGAACTATGTTACATTTTTAGTATTTAATTTGAGACCATTGTCCTTGTGGCAATTGTTAACATGACCTAACCCATGATGTAGCAATGGTAAGTCAGAGAAAGATCAAATAATAACAGTAAGCACTATACTATCGTCTGTAAACATACATAAATATAGGCCTGGGGTGTTAGCCCGAAGGTCTGAGAAATAGCATAGTTAAACAGGAGAGGATTGAACACTGAGCACTATGCCACACCACAGGTAACTTTTGTTTCTCAGTACTACCTGTGATTCTAACCACATGGGTTCTGTCAGACAACCAGTTAGCTAGTCACGGCACAATGTAAGGATTTATCTTCAGATTTACAAGTTTGTCAATAATGCCTCCAAGCAGGAAAGCATCAAAGATCTTGATTAGGTTTAGGTATGCTGTATGCACTGCATAACCACTATCTACTGCTATAGTTACATTTTCAAATAAATAAATAAAGTTAAAGAAACAAGACCTTCCTTTGCAAAGTCATATTAATGAGGGTTGAGGATAAAGAGATTTTCAATGTTCAGATTAATGAGATCTGAGACAATACACTACATAGCCTTACATATAAGGCTAGGGTTTATGATCGGGCCAGCCTTGTGTAATGGCATTGCAATGGCTGTTTTCTGGGCTTCAGGAATGTAAGCAGTGGAGAGGCTTAGACTAAAGAAGTTAAGTAGGGGTTCTGATAGGTCATACTTAGCACTGATAATTAGTCAACCTGGTATATTATCAGGGCTCATGGAAAAGATGTTCTTCGCTTTTGACAGGACTGAGATAACCTGCTTGATATAATTAAAGTGGTGGGCTGGGATTGTGGAATAACTAAAATTGAAACTAAATTAAATAATTTGCGCTAACTTTATCATCAAGGATATCAGTAATTTTCTTTGGATCAAAGTACATTGGTATTGTGCTCTAGTTCTGTTTGGTGTTAGTTCCTAACTTCCTGACATGGTTAAAGATAGAAGTGTTTTATTTTTGGTTTTAGTGGTATTTTAAGTTATTATTCAGCTTTGAGCTGCCTAATGTTTTCCTTATGATCTTTACCAGTTTATGTGTTCTTAAGGTTGGCAGAATGAGAGAGCTGAGGGTTAAGGGATTTTCAATGTCCAGATTAATGAGATCTGAGACAATATACTCCATAGCTTTACATATGAGGCTAGGGTACATGATTGGGCCACCCTTGTGGACTAGTTCTGAACATTTATTTATTTATTTCACTTATTGCATTTGTTTATTGGGAAGGTCCATTAGGCCTAGGAGAGCCTTTTTCAGTGGAGGCCCTGGTGTTAGTTCTTAACTTCATGACACAGTAAGCATTCATTTCTTTCTCTTGTCATGTAATTTATTTATGTGGGTATTTCACCACAGTAGCTTTAGCAATGGGTTCCACTGAAGTAAGATTACAGCAGAGTGCATTTAGGTCATCAAGTAACTGAAGAAGGTTTGCTTTTCAGAAGTCCCTAGTCACAGAAGTATTTGCACTGGAAGTACCACAAGTTTTAAATGAATAAGGTTCGGCAAATGGAGCAGGAAGAGCCAAATTCCAGGCATGTGCAAGTAAAATCAAACAATAATATTGGCTGCTTAGTAGTAAATTCATTTGTCCATTAAGCTATAACACTTGTTATTGTAGATATTAGTGAGACTGCCTTGGCATGGGCAGCTGGAAGCCTAAATAAATGTATATAGTAAGAGGGCTATGGTTAAATAGAATGATGGAAAAATTGAAACAAAATGTATTTCGGTTGGGAAGGGAGTATACAGGGAAGATATAAAATTCAAAAGATGTCTGGTGACTAATCAAATTACTATAGGGACTTGAGGAAAAAAAACTATAATCCAGTACCATGTGCAAGCTACTATCTGTAATAATATTGGAGGAAGAAGAAACAGAGTTTCGGAAACCATCCAGGTGCAACTAACCATAGGCAAAACTGCTCTACAAATTGTAGCATGCTACAGGCCACCCTCTCAAACTCAGGAACCCCACACAGCCTTCCTGAAGACACTGGAGGGTATAAATGTATCTCCAAACACCATCATATTGGGTGACTTCAACTACCCGAATATAGACTGGGAACATTACTCAAGCCCTAACTTTCTAGCCCAACGGTTCCTGGAGTTCATAAATTCAAATGCCATGGAACAGCTAGTCACTGTTCCCACGAGAGGAGAAAATATACTAGATCTCATTGTCACAAACATGGGGACAAAATGCTCCACACCGAAGTATATCCTCATTGGTGAGATCTGATCATAAACTAATCTCACTGGAAATCCACATCCCGCCCCCACCCCAAACAAAAGACCATAGTGAAGAACTTCTAAAGCAAACTTCACACTACTCAAGACTGGTGTGGTATCCTTCAAGGCCCCTGAGCCAGAGGAAACCACAACCCAAGCTGCGGAAGCCCTTACAAATGCCTTCTATGAACACCTCCAGGACTGCATGGATCAGGCAATCCCAAATAAAACCAAGACTCTTTCCACAAAGGGCAAACATCCAGTCTGGTGGACCCCAGCCATTAACAAACTTTACAATAAGAGGAGAAAGCTATTACATGATAGAACAAAATCCATAAAAGGGAAGTCACCCCTGATCATTATTAGTAAAAAATACGAGCACTCATAAAATCAACTAAGGCCAATTTTGAAAGAAAAATTGCCATGGATTCAAAGGACAATCATAAGGCCTTTTTCAGCTATGTTAGGAACCTGCAGAAACTCCCAGATATGCTCAGAATTAGTCCAAAATGATACAAAAATCACTGAACCCACAGACATTGCCAACATACTGGCAGACAGGTTCAGTGCAAACTTCACCCCTCTCCCCCCCTAAAGGAGAGATAACTATCCCAGCCGAGTGTAGCCTCCCGGATATCTCAAATGCGCAGGTGAAAGCTGCTCTCTAAAGCTAAAACACAGCATCAATGGGACCGGATGGTGTCCCCGGCTGTGTGCTACACGAGCTAAATGAGGAATTAAACCCGCATAAGGCAGCTGTTTAATCTCAGCCTTACCACAGGATACGTGCCCAAGGAGTGGCGACGGCAACTGTGGTCCCACTCCACAAAGGCGGCGCCCACGGACCCTGGTAATTACCGCCCCATAAGCTTAACAAGTCTAGTCTGCAAAGCTATGGAGAGGATCATAATGGAGCTCATAAACAAAGATATAGGGACTTGCAGACATTGGACCCGACCCAGTTTGGCTTTGTCAAGGGAAGATCATGCCTTTTGAACTTGGTTGACTTCTTCGAAACAGTCACCAAGGCCATTGATGAGGGAAAGGCAGTCCATACAGCCTACCTTGACCTTGCAAAGGCTTTTGACACAATACCCCACTCGGGTATTGTAGAAAAACTTACCAGCTTAAATGTAAACCCATATGTCACAAGATGGGTTGCAAACTGGCTTAAGAACAGAACCCACAGGGTTAGAGTTGCTGGCGCTGTGTCAGACACCAAGCCAGTCACAAGTGGTGTCCCACAGGGCTCGGTCCTTGGCCCCCTATTGTTTGGCATCTACTTCTCAGAAGTACAGGCCAACATGGGAGGACTTTTGACAAAGTTTGCAGACGACTGCAAACTGGGCCATAGTGGAAAGTGCATCGGACACGGATATCCTTCAGAAGGGACTCACGGAAACAGATAGCTGGTGCCAGAGCCATGGCCTGAAGTTAAACGCCAAAAATGTACAGTCATACCCTTCGGGAAAACAAGGTAACCCCAAGCTACCATATAGGTGGCAATCCACTAAGCACAGAAGAGGTTATCAGGGACCTGGGGACCCAGGTTGACAGTGGCCTTTCTTTGACACTCACGTTGCTAAAGTGGTTAGAAAGACCTTCTACATTGCCCACCTGATCATGAAGGGATTCACATCCAGATCTAGTGAGGTCATTGTTCCCCTGTACTCTTCACTTATCAGACCAATGATCGAGTACAATGCCCCATTCGGGATGTATCTCACCCGACATCTGCAGCAATTGGAGAGACCCCAAAAGTTCCTCACCAAAAGGATAAAGGGACTCCAAAATCTGTCATATGCTGCCAGATTGAAGAAACTCCAGCTCTATTCAGTCGCATACCATCTGCTCAGAGGTGACATGTGCCTGACATACAAGGCCATGTCCAACCCGAATTAATGGACATGCTCCACCTCAAAAATCCAAATCCACCAAAACCACTAGAGCAAGCGACTTAAACCTTAGCACGGATATAAATAGGACATGCTGGAGGGATAGATTTATCACTCAGAGACTCCCTATGCTGTGGAATAAAATCCCGGTCCATGTGAGGCAGAGCACCTCGCTGACTCTGTTCAAGAGAAATCTAGACCTGTGGATGGGAGATCGAGGTTTACCCCTGAATCATCTCTGTGTCACTGCTGGACAGAGGCACAACAAACTAATGGGCACAGTATTTTTCATATAAGGTGGCGTAAGCCACAAAAATTTGGGCTAGGCTTATAAATGCCTTAGGGCAGATAGCCTAGTATAAACCTATGAACCTATGAACCTATGAAATAATGAGTTATAACTACCCAAAGGGAGAGATGGACAACAAAGAAAGGTGGGATTGGTAATTGTATTTTAGACAGGACTACAGACAACCATAGAAAAAATTATGGGGCTGGCAGCAAGGCTGGATGGATAATAGGAAACATGTATGCACAAAACAAGGATAAGAAAGGATTGTAAAATGCTAACTTGGCACAGTTAAGAAGAGATGGAACAGAGGAAATGCACAGGGGGCTACAATGCCAATATAGAACTGGAAAAAGGCAAGCTGTATGGAAGAAGGGAATATAACAAAAAGATAACACAAAGACTAAATCAATGAATGGAAGACATAGGGTGGATAGATATACAGAGGGGAAAGGTTTCCAACTAAGAGGGATTACACTATCACACAAAACATTATGGTACAGGCAAGTAGGTCAGTCAGTCTCTTAAGGAAGGGCATCATCATCATCATCATCATGAACTATGATGCAGTCAATGTTGAGGAATGATAGGCCATTGAGTTCCCATATGACAGAGCAATGGATGGTAGTAAAAAAGTCCAAAACCTGGAAACAATGAGGTAAAATGCAGCATTTACTCCAAACAGGAAAAGAATCACAAAGCATTCAAGATCAACCCTTCATCAGTGTGTAAAAAAATAAATCAAATACCTTCATTTAAATAGTAAATTCAAATCATAAGCCTAATCACATGACATCATTGTATTAAGAAATTCAGTTTAAAGACATATATATATATATATATATATATATATATATATATATATATATATATATATATATATATATATATATATATATAGATATATACAGGTAAAATGTTATTGAAAGTCAGTACAGACATAAAATAAGTAAAACATTTAACTAAGACCCATTCTCACAAGATGTTATTTCAAAGTTAACTTTTCTTTTTAAAACAGGTTTAATACTTACTGCTGTATTTAAACCTGAAAAATAATCAGCTTCTAAAAGTGTGATCTGTGAGTATTCACATACATCTAACTCATTATTAAGATCCTCCCTTTTTCCTTCTGATTGATGTCAATCACTCTAAAGTTAAATGTATGTGTACTTCCTTCCTTATGCTTTTTCAAAGCATTAGTTGCTATCTCTCTATGTATTTCAGATTTGTGTTCAATAATTCTGTCTTTCAACCTTCTTATGCATTTCCCTGTGTAGAATGCTTGACACACCTTATAACATGCCATATACACAATGCCAGCAGTATTACAAGTTGCAAAACACCTGAAAGTATATTTCTTCTTAGTGTTAGGATGTATAAATTCACAACTTGTATTTATATCATCACAACATACGCAACTATAACAAGGAAATGTACCCTGTTTTCCACTTATATTCAACCTTTTATTATTTTTAAATTCCTTATAGCATAATCATTGTTTCAAATTCAGACAGGTACAATATGAGCACATGGGTTCCTCTCCAACTATTCTGATTATCTCAGACATGTTTTTAAGAATACCCCAGTTGTTTCTAATAATGTTCTTAACACCCTCTGATCTACAATTATATGTCATGACATAACATATATTATTATTTTTAGTGGAATTATGACCAGAATTAACATGGCTAGTACTACTAGAAAAGTGGGGTCTCACTTTGCTTGTTCTTTCCATAATAACTTCATCTGCTGTACATCTTAACAATGAGTTATTATAACCATGACATTTAGAATCTGTGGTCATTCTGTCCAGTTCCAATTTAAAGCTGGCCTCATCCATGTTTAGTTGACTGGCTCAGCATTTGTCCTTGAAATATAAACCCTAAAAGTGTGTGTGGCATGCATACTATTTCTGTGGACATATTGGTTGGAATGTATCTCTTTTCTATGTATCGAAGTATTAATACCTCCATTACATTTAGTTAGACTAACATTTAAATATTTGATGGTATCCACAGAAAACTGGACTGTAAGTTTCAAAAGTTAGTGGCTCTATTTACATATTCTATATATACTTCAAGTTCAGCATAATTACCAGCCCACAGGAAAAATATTTCATCCACAAAATGTTTAAAAAAATTATATTTTCTCATAAAAAGGATATAGTTTACTATAAGCAAATTGCTCTTCCCAGCACAAAACAGCAATATTGGCATATGTATTTGCCACTGAGGTGCCTAACGCTACCCCATTTTTTATATGTATGTGCATTCATTAAACATAAACACATTACTGGTCAACACCACCTCTGTCAATTCACAAATTGTTTCCACTTCTATACTAACCATACAACATGTTCTACTTAAAAAGTCAGATAGTGCTTCTAACCCATATTGTAGAGGTATCACAGTAAATAATGATTTCATGTCAAGAGTTACAAATAAAAATTCAAAATTCTGATGTTCATTAAACCAGCAGTATAATTGTTATAAAAAGTCTTTCGTATCATTAATAAAACTTTTAACTTTATATAAATATTTCCTTAAAGTACTCTGTAAATAGTGAGAAATAGGTTCTGTGACCCAGCTAGAACCAAATACAATAGGACACATGGGTAGATGTGTTAAACTTTTATGAATTTTCGAGAGACCATACAAGACAGGTGTCATATGGCATGGAACTGTAAAATAATTAAACAATTCAGTAGTGATGTCATTATTAAGTTGCAGCTCAAAAATACACATATTATCTTTGCTTATACATTTAAATACTTCTGCTGGAGGGACTTCAACCAAACTATCAAAGTCACTCAAAAATTCAAGCAAAAGCATATTATACATATCTCTATGAAAAATAATAATTGCACCACCTTTGTCAGCCTGTTTAATAATAATATTGTTATTTTCAAATTTCTCAAGAGCTTGAAACTCAGACAAGGAAAGGCTGTATTTCTTTTTTTCAGTCTTCATATAATAGTTACATATGTCCCTTTCACATGCCCCCATAAATGCATTTAAAATGGGACAATTCACAAGTATAAACATACTAGGTTTTTTACATACCTTTGTAGATATATCAGCTGCATCCTTAAATATAAATTTCAGAGTCACACTCCTTATAAACACTCTAAGATCAGTCAGCGATGTTATAACACTGTCCAAATTAAATGGAATGAAACCTATACCTTTATTCAAAAACTTTAACTCAGCTTCAGTTAACTGAAAGGAAGCTAGATTAACAACAGAAAATTAATTCAGTTCTTGTTGCTGTGAGCCTGCTGTGGGTCTCCGGTCCAACGGATGGCACAGGATGAAATTGAAGAGAAGGTGCCACAGGAAGATGCTATAGAACTTTCTATAGAATGCCCACATGAATGGAAAACAAGGGATGTACCCTCAGTTTGGAAGAAAATGAGCTAAGAGAAGAGTTGCTTGATTTAATAGACATAGATAGATATATTAAGATCAACAAAAGAAATACACTGCAGAAGGTCAATAAAACCCCAAAAGTCAGAAGTCTGATAAAACAAATAAACACAGTAATTAGGACTATCCATAGAGATCCATGCAATGTAACAGAAGTAAACAGGATATATATATATTACTGTGCAGCTAAATTAATAGCAGATAAAGTCCTACCACAACAACACAGGGAAGTGAGGGAAAGGAAGGGGAGAAATCAAATACCATCATGGAAGTATCAAATAGAGAAAACTATAAAGCAACTAAGACAAGAAGTGTCACTGTTAGAAGAGTATAGAAGAGGGAACAGATCATCATAAATACTTAGAAAAATAGATGTGATAAAAGCAATGCACAGTATTAGAACAGATGAGGATCTATCATGTACTGTCGCAAATAAACTAAAAATTTCAGCCCAGCTGGAAAAACATAGAAAATACAGATAAATATAAAGGAAAAGTACGAAATAAGCAATTTATTGATGACCCAAAGAAGTTTTATAGAGAATTGGGAAACAAAGTAAAAGGAATTGAAAGCCTGCCAAAAAAAGAAGAAACATGCATTTTGGAGAAGTATCTATGAAGATCCTGTGGAACATAACTTCTTCTTTTCCCGGTTACGGGTCACCACAGTGGATCACCTGTCTGCTCATGATTGGCAGTGGAGTTTTACAGTGTCAAGTTGCCAGCCTGGTACCCAACCTTCCACACAAGGCACACACATGTACGCACTCATGCCTAGTGCCAGTTCAGAGTGTCCAATCCACCTACAGCATGTCTTTGGGATGTGAGAGGAAACCGGACAACCCAGAGAAAACCCATGCGACCACAGGGAGGACATGCAGACTCTGCACAGAAGGCACCCCAGACAAGGATCAAACTGGAGAACCTCTTGCTGTGAGGTGGCAATGCTAACTGGTGCACCACTGTGGCTGCCCTATCCTGTGGAACATAACAAAGATACTAAATATATAAAAAATATAAAAGAAAGAATAAGATGTTTAAAGGTACAGGATAAGAAATGGGATGAACTAACAGCCAGAGAGATTGAAACAATGTTAAGAAAAGCCTCTAATTGGAAAACCCCAGGCCCAGATACAGTACCTAACTTTTGATTAAAAGTAGTAACATCTTTGCATGAAGATTTAGCCATGAGTAATAACTATTAATATGCGCATCCCTAAACAGACACCAACCTGACTAACAAAGTACAGTTGTGTACCTACCATAAATGTAGATGTTCCAGTGTATTCACTGTTTTGGTCATTACAGTTGGGTTATCCTACTGGCAGGCTACCTGCAGTCGGCCCGAGCTCCAAAGTCTAGGTCCGGCATCGGTTGCTGTCGCCTCCTCCCTGATGTCAGTGCGCCAGGGGTATAAAAGATGCAGCCGACGTCATTTTCTTCAGTTTTTCTTGCCCCAGATGTCAGGTGCCCCTAAAATGGTAGGCTAAATTATGCCAATAAGTATGCATACAGAAAAAACAACTTTTCCTTCATCTACAAGCAAATACACCACATAGGTTGTATAGAATAGAGAAGTACAAATAAGTTCCAGCAAGGAAAAGTGGGATGGAGGGAGGGTAACCTGGACTGCAACAGTGAAAACCGGACTAGTCTATGTGTCTCTAAATATTTTGCTCTTCCTACCCCATCTACTCATTAAAAGCAATTCCTTCCTTATTAAACTATTTTACTAACTATCTCTAGAATACCTTGATTGTATTAGCATCCTTTGTTATGCCTGTATTCTGCACTGTAAATTTTAGATTGCATTTGCATCCTTTGTTATGCCTGTATTCTGCACTGTAAATTTTACTGTGATAACCTGTAATAGGTACTGTTAATAGGATTTACTTGTCTCATGTATCCTTAGATGTTATTGTGTTAATTTCATTGTCCTAGCTAGGAGCTTAACTCCCCGGGCCTCTACTGAAAATGGACATGTATCCAGTTAGACTAGCCCAGTCAACAAATGTAAAATAAAATAAATAAATAAATAAATACACTCGAACATCTATATTTATGGTAGGTACACAACTGTACTATGTTCATCGTGTTTCACTGTTGCAGTCATTACAGTTGGGTTGAATCCCAAAGCTAAGGTTGGGAGGCTGGTACTAAATAGAATTAGGAAAGGCTATCAGGCCCTGCAGAACTGCAGTGGCAAAGCCTGCCCTGGATTTAGAGTAGAGAGGTAAGTGATAGTGCTTTGTAAAAGTATGCACTGAACTCCAAGTTGCAGCCTCTAAGATGACTTTGGTTGGTACTCCTCTGAGGAAGGCTGCTGAAGTGGCTGCTGCTCTGGTTGAATGTGACCTAATGCCCTTAGGCACTGATTTGGCATGCTGTGAATAGCAGAAACGAATGCAGTGGCCTATCCACTTTGAAATAGTCTGTTTTGAAATAGGCTTTCCTTGTGATCTTGCAGCATATGCCACTAGAAGTTGTTCAGTTTTTCTGAAAGCATTGGTCCTGTCCAAGTAGAAGCGTAGCTGCCTGTGAATGTCCAAAGAATGCAGCAGTCTCTCACCTTTATTCTGTGGGTTTGGGTAAAAGGTAGGCAAATTAATTGTTTGGTTAAGGGCCACGCTGGGCACTACCTTAGGCATAAATGTAGGGTTTGTCCTCAGAGAAACCCTGTCAGGAGAAAATGATAAGGGTTCCACAGCCATGAGTGCCTGTAACTCTGAGACTCATCTAGCAGAGGTTATTGCTAGGAGCAGAGCTGTTTTCCAGGATAAGAATTTTATATCAACTGTAGAGGCTGGCTCAAAATGAGGCAGTGTGAGTTTTTCCAAGACATAGTTGAGGTCCCATGCAGGTATTGGTGCTCTCCTTGGAGGTCTTATGTTTTTTGCCCCTCTGAGGTACTGCCTTAATAATGGATGAGAAAAAATAGGTGGTTCTGTATTGCAATGAGCTGAAATGGCAGACGCATGAATTTTAATTGATGAAAAGGAAAGGCCTTTATTCAGCATCTCAGTTAAATATTGCAAAATCTGAGGAATATTTGGAACAATCGTGTCAATACCTTGTGCCTGGTTCCAAGCACAGAATCTCTTCCATTTTTCTGCATAAGATTTTCTGGTGCTAGGCCTCCTGGCCTCCAAAATAACATCCATCACTGCTTTAGAGAAAAGTGTGTCTTGAATGGCTATGTTATCCACCATGCTGCCAGGTTTAAGGTCCTGGGTTGGCTGTGCAGTATCTGACTGTCTTGCTGGGTCAATAATTGAGGAATTTGAGGTAATGCCCAAGCTGGGGATTGAGACAAGCTCTTTAGGATTGGGTACCAGTGCTGGCGGGGCCAGTCTGGGGCAATCAGTATCATTATTGGCTTCTCTTGTCTGACCTTGAGGAGTACCTTGGGGAGGAGAGGCAGAGGAAGAAAGGCATATACTGTTAGGTTTTTCCAGCTGATATATAGAGCATCCACTTTCCATGCTTGCTTGTGGTAAGTCCTTGTGCAGAATCTCTGTAGTTGGCAGTTGTGAGGGGAGGCAAAGAGGTCTATGTCTGGGTATCCCCAGCTCTTTGTTATCATGCTGAAGACTTGTGGATCCAATTTCCACTCAGGGGGATCCATTCGGTTTCTGCTTAGTTCATCTGCCAGAGTATTTATCCTTCCTGGCAGGAATTGTGCTTGCAGATGTACTTGGTAAGTCAATGCTGTGTCCCATAAGTTTATGGCTAGTCTGCAGAGGGGGTAGGAATGCATGCCCCCCTGCTTGTTTATGTACCACATGACTGTAGTATTGTCCGTCTTTATCAGTAGTTGTCCTGGATGAAGTAGATCCTTGAAGGCTGTCAGGGCATTCTGAACAGCTAGCATCTCTTTTTGATTGATATGTAGATGCATTTGACTTGCGGACCATGTGCCCTGAATACACCTTCCTGCCATATGGGCCCCCCAGGCATAATCTGATGCATCTGTTGTCAATGTCTGCCTGGCTGTGGGTAAGGTGAATGGTTCATAGGTTCATAAGTTCATAGGTTCATACTAGGCTATCTGCCCTGGGGCAATTATAAGCCTAGCCCAATTCTGTATGGCTTACGCCACCCCTTGATTTGAGTATACTGTGCCCTTTTTTAAGGTTTACTTTACTGTGCCTCTTTCTAATAGTGACACGGGAGTAATCCCTGGGACAAACCTACGATCCCCCATCCACTTATCGAGATTCTTCTTGAAGAGATTCAGTGACGTGCTCTGCCTCACATGAACTGGAATTCTATTCCAGAGCGAAGGGAGCCTCTGGGTTATGAACCTGTCCCTCCAGCAAGTTCTATTTATTTCTGTGCTGAGGTTCAAGTCCCTCGAGCGTGTGGCTCTAAGGGATTTAGATTTACTGAGGTGGAGCATGTCCATTAATTCTGGATTTGACATAGCTTTATATGTCAGGCATAGATCGCCTCGAAGTAGGCGGTATGCAACTGAGTAGAGCTGGAGTTTTTTTAACCGAGCAGTACATGGCATCTGTTTGAGACCCTTGATCCTCTTGGTGAGATACTTTTGGGGTCTTTCTAATTGCTGCAGGTGTCGGGTAAGGTACATCCCAAAAGGGGCATTGTATTATATGATGGGCCTGATGAGGGATGAATAAAGGGGCATGATTACCTCTCTTGATCTAGATGTGAAACCCTTCATGATGAGGTGGGCTATGTAGAAGGTCTTTCTAACCACTTTGGCAATGTGGTTTTCAAAGGAGAGATTGCTATCAACTTGGGTCCCCAGGTCCCTAATAACTTTCTCTGCACTTAATGGGTTTCCGCCTATGTGGTAATTTGTGGGCACATTGTTTTTGCCAAAGGGTATGACTATACATTTTTTGGCATTTAGCTTTAAACCATGGTGCTGGCACCAGTTATCTGTCTCTGTGAGACCTTTTGAAGGATGTTTGTGTCAGCTGGAGAGTTGATTATGGCCCAGTTTGCAGTCGCTCGAACTTGGTGAGCCATAGTCCTCCCACATTTGCCTGTACCTCGGAAAAGTATATACCGAACAAGAGTGGTCCCAGGACAGAACCCTGTGGGACGCCACTTGTGACCGGTTTTGAGTCTGACATGGCTCCAGCAACTCTCACTCTGTGGGTTCTGTCTTTGAGCCAGTTTGCACCCATCTTGTGACATAGGGGTTTATATTTAAGCTGGATAGCTTATCTATGATGCCCGAGTGGGGTATTGTGTCAAATGCCTTTGCAAGGTCCAGATAGGCTGTGTGGACTACCTTCCCTTCATCTATGGCTTTGGTGACTGTTTCAAAGAAGTCAACCAGGTTTAAAAGGCAGGATCTGCCCTTGACAAAGCCAAACTGGGTAGGATCTAGTTTCTGTAGGTCCCCAATGTCTTTGTTTATGAGCTCCATGATGATCCTCTCCATAGCCTTGCAGACTAAGCTAGTCAGGCTTATGGGGCGATAGTTTCCAGGGTCTGTAGATGCTCCACCTTTGTGGAGTGGGACCACTGTTGCTGTACACCATTCTGTGGGCACATATCCTGTAGTGAGGCTGAGATTGTATAGCTGTTTTATTTGAGGGATTAGCTCCTCTTGTAGTTCATGTAGGACGCAACCTGGGACACCATCTGGTCCCATGGAAGCAGTGTTTTTTGCTTTGGAGAGGGCAGCCTTCACCTGAGCATCTGAGATGTTTGGGAGGCAGCCCTCTGCCGGGATAGATATTTGCTCTTTTGGGGGGGAGGGGGTGGAGAAGTTTGCACTGAACCTGTCTGCCAGGATCTTGGCGATGTCTGTGGGTTCAGTGTATTTTTTGTCGTTTAGAATCAACTCAGAACAAGTCTGGGAGTTGCATCCCAGGTTTCTAACATAACTGAAAAAAGCCTTATGATTGTCTTTGGTGTCCTGTGCAATTTTTCTCTCGAAGCTGGCCTTGGAGGATTTTATGAGGGATTTTAATTTTTTGCTAGTACTGATCAGAGATGCCTTCCCTATTAGGGATTTTGCTCTATCATGTAGTAGCTTCCTCCTTCTGTTGTACAGTTTATTTATGGCAGGGGTCCACCAGACTGACGCCTGCCTTTGGATGATTGGGTCTTGGTTTTGTTTGGGATAGCATGATCCATACATTCCTGGAGATGTCCGTAGAATGCATTTATATAGGATTCTGCAGTTTGGGCTGTAGTTTCCACTGGCCCTGGGGCCTTGAAGCATTCCACTTCGGTTTTGAGAAGTGAGAAGTTCGCTTTTGAGAAGTTTTTCACTGTGGTTTTCTGGGCTGGGGGGGTCGGGATGTGGACATCCAGTGAAATTAATTTATGGTCTGATCTTACCAGTGAGGGATATACTTCTGGTATGGAGCATAGAGTCCCCATGTTGGTAATGATCAGGTCTAGTATGTTGTCCCCTCTTGTGGGAGTGGTGACTAGTTGTTCCATAGCATTTGAGTTTATAATTTCCAGGAATCTTTGGCTAAGGTGCTGGGGCTTGAGTAGTGCTTCCAGTCAATGTTTGGGTAGTTGAAGTTGCCCAATATAATGGTGTTCGGAGAGATCTTCATGTTCTCCAATGTTTTCAGGAAAGCCGAATGGGATTCCTGACTTTGAGAGGGTGGTCTGTAGGATGCTATAAACTGAAAAGCAGTCTTGCCCACTGTTAGTTGCACATGGATGGTCTCCGATACTTCGTCCTGTTTTGAGGTGACAGGCTCTTGCCCACCATAAAAACTCCTGTTGCAGGCAGGGATTGAGGGTAATTATTGTTACCAGGCTGTGGCAATGTTGAGTTCAAACACTTTTTAGATACCATTGAAGTTTCCTCATATGCAGTCTTGCATATGGAATTAGCAGAATGCAGGATGCCATGAAGCCCAAAGCCTGCAGAATTTTTCTTGCAGATAACTGTGTCTTTGTTGGCAACATTTTGAAATAAGTAGTCAGTTGTCTGTGTTTGTCTGGCGTTAGATAAGCCATCTGGGCAGTTGTATTTAAGCTTGCACCCAGAAATATTATCTCTTGAGAGGGTACGAGTTTTGATTTCTTTTCATTTACTGTGTACCCTAGATCTGTTAGTAACTTTTATAAGGATGAAAAGGCTATTCATCCTTATAAAGGGAATTTCCTCTGCTTCCCAACATCTGATGAAGTCCAAGTGAGAAGGCGCTCATTGTGTATTTTTCGTGGCTTACTGTGTTACTGTGGATTAAAACGCTTAAAACCAATTTTGAAGAGGTTCTTTGCTTCACTTCCAGTTCCAGTTTTGGTGGTTGGCAGACACCGGTTTGGCGAACTTTTTTATAAATGCCAGATGCTGTAGTAGAGTGTCCTTGTTCTCTGCTTGAATAAGGCAGTCATCCAAGTAAGGATATATTTGTATTCCTCTTTGTCTGCAAAATGCAATCACTGGTGCCAGGCATTTTGTGAAGACCCTGGGTGCAGTAGATAAGCCAAAGGGCAGTGCAGAGAATTGGTAGTGCATTGAGCCAGCTATAAATCTGAGGTATGTTCTGCATGATTGTCTGATTGGGAAATGCAGGTATGCCTCTTTTAGGTCTAAAGTCACAAGCCAAGCATTCTTGCCCAACATGGGCAGAAGCTGCTGCAGAGTTAACATTTTGAATTTTGAAATATCCAGGAATGTGTTTAGAATAGACAGGTCCAGTCTTGGTCTCCAGGCTTTGTCCTTTCTGGGTACCAAGAATAGTCTTGAGTAAAATCCTAGTCCCTGCTCTTGCTGTGGTACTTGCTGAATGGCTCTCATGTCCATGAGGGATGAAACTTGTTTTTGTGCCTCTGCCCATTGATTGCGTGGCAGGTCTGGCATGCCGTTTGGCCTTGGCAGGGTGTGAAAGTGGAACCTGTAGCCTTGGGATACGATATTTAAGACCCATTTGTCCTGGATGATCATGTGCCAATTTTGTGAGAAAAATGCTAGTTTTCCCCCCAAAGGAGTTGCCAGAAGATAAGTGCTTGGTGCTGGCAGGGGAAAGTCATTGAGACTGTTTCCTGTATGGCTGTGATTTTTCCTCTCCACTTTTGGAGGTAGAAGCACCCCATTGTTTAGGCCTGTATGAGCCTTGGGGTTGTGATCTGCCTCTGGGACGTCTGTATCTGCCTCTTAGTGGCCTGTCTGATACTGGAAAGGACCAATTCTTTGTAGGCCAGTTCCTGCTAAATCTGGGAGGCTGTACCTGTAAGAAATCCTTCACTGTTTGCATAGATGTAGTTTTGTCCTCCATTTTCTTCAACACTTCTTTTGCTTTAACACCAAACAAGGTATCATGTTGTAATGGAGCATCTAATAGTTTTGCTTTAACATGATCAGGCAGAATATGTTCCTTTAACCAAGCATGCCTCCTAATGACAGAACCTGTAACTGTGGCCCTGCAGGAGGCTTCTAGAGAATCAAAACCACATTGCAAAGTATGCTTTCCCACTTGTTCAGCAGCATGCAATAAATCCTGCATTTCTTTGTTTTCTGCACATTCTGAATTTGTCAACATTTTCTGTTTAAGCAGTGACATAAGACATTGCTGATATTTAAGCATATGAAATTGACAATTTAAAGCTCTTACAACCAAGGTAGCAGAAGTATAAATCTTTTCCTCCATCTGTCTAGGGCCCTTGAATCCCTATCAGAGGGGATAGGGTTTTTGCAGTGGAAGCCTTGACCCCCTTGAGACCCTGAGAAATAGTTTCTGGGTCAGCAGTAGGGTTTTTGTAAAGAAATTTACGAGAATCCGGAACCCTGTAGTATCTGTCTGGCTTAACAGGAGCTGGTGGTAAAGAGCCAGGAGATAGACCGGACTCTAAAAATACATCATCTACAATGTGTAAAACAGGAGGAATAGCAAGGGGCCTGTGCTGAGGTAATAAAAGGAAGTCTCTGAGCCGTTTCTTGGATTCTGAGTAATCTTGGCTCTCCCAATGGAAATGCTCCCTCATAGTATGCAGGGTCTCCCCAAAAGAATAATCCTGAGGAGGGGAGGCTGAAGGGATAGATTCTTCAGCATCAGAATCCTCATAGTGAGGAAGGGAATATTCCTGTTCAGAAGAAGAATCAGAGGAAATGGAAACCTGATCTGAAGATTCATATTCTATCTCTTGCCTAGGCCTCTTATCAGGAGGTGGATGGGAACCCCTGATCAAAGTAATTAGGTCTTCGGCTATTTTAAGCATCTGTTTTTTTTAGGCATGGAGGCCTGTCCACAAGAATGCTGTACTTGTTTCTTTGTCTTTAGGGCTGCTTTAGTCTTTGACTTTGAAGCTGTAGTTTGCTTTACATATAACTCTGTAGGCCTGAAAACACCCCCAGAAGCCGATGCCTGCTCAGCGGCTCTGGACCCATCTGAGGGAATAGATTCTGAGTGTCCAATACCTTGAGTATCCAGCGGCCTAGTCGGCTCCATGTGGGAGTCGGAAGCGGCCTGTGGCTCTGAGGTAGCGGGCGTCAGGGGCTGCGAAAGTGCCTCACTGAGAACCGGCGAACTGGCAACAGGCCCAGCGGAAGCCTCGTCATCGGTTTTGGACCTCGGATGCCTGCCCTTTTCTTTTTCCTTGCTTTTTTTATAAACTCCGGTAGTTGGCTGGTCCAACGGCATTATATAATTGAATCTTCTGCCAAAGTAATGAAATGCAAAATCGTACCGATGCTTAATAGTGAGTTGGTTAAATCTAGCACAAAACCGACAACTAGCAAAGTCGTGGTCAGGGTCTAGGCAAGGAATACAGTAAGAATGAAAATCCTTATGAGGTATTTGCTTCCCACAAGAAATACAATTATTAACTTTTTCTGACATCGGTCTGGAGCAAGAAAAAAGTTTTCCCAATGGGGTACTTAGCTTTAATGAAGACTTTGGATCTGAAATTCGAATTTGAAAATCTCAGGAGTTGGCCGACCAGCACTTGCGAACTGCTTATGCTTTGGGCACCGCGCGGCAAAAAAGACTGAAGAAAATGGCATCGGCTGCATCTTTTATACCCCTGGGGCACTGACATCAGGGAGGAGGCAACAGCAACCGATGCCGGACCTAGACTTTGGAACTCGGGCCGACTGCGGGTAGCCTGCCAGCAGGATAACCCAACTGTAATGACTGCAACAGTGAAACACCATGAACATCAGATAAAACAATGCTCCTACTTAAGACTGAACCTGCAAGCTACCCTAAAAATTATAGACCGATAACTTGCCTTCCGATGACATATAAACTATACATGGGAAATGATGCCAACAGAGTTTATAGTCATTTAGAAGAAAACTCAATTATGACAATAGAACAAAAGGGCAATAAAAAAGTCATATGGAACAAAGGATCATTGTTGTTAAATAAAGACAGAGTGGGGAACTGTAAAAAGGGGAGGAATCTAAGTATGGCATGAATTGACTACAAAAAAGCATTAGATAGCATCCCACATTCATAAATAAAAGAGTGCTTAAAAGTGTATAAGATACACTCTGCACTTATCGACTGTATTACAGTGATGATGAAACAGTGGCAGACCACTTTGCAATTAAGCCATGATAAAGGACAAATTATTATCCCAGGGATAAAAATTCAAAGGGGGATATTCCAGGGTGACTCTGTCACCATTGCTATTCTGCCTTCCACTTATCCCATTAAGTTGTTTACTTAGCTTAGGCAATGGCTATAATTTGGCTCCTAGAAAACAACAAAGTCTAAAGACTTCTCATCTTCTCTTTGTCGATGATTTAAAACTGTATAACTCATCAGATGAGGAACTGAAAGCACAGCTGCAGTTTGTCAAAACTTTTTAGGATGATATTAGAATGTCATTTGGCCTTGATAAATGTGCCAAAGCAACCTTTAAAGAAGGAAAACTGCAGAACCAGGAAAACATCAGTTTGTGACAAGAATGTGATATAAAAGAACTTAAGCAAGGGGGCGTGTATAAATATTTGGGAATTGATGAAGAATCAGCAATAAAACATGAACAAATGCAAATAAAGCTTAGTAAGAAATACTTTAGAAGACTTAAATTAATCCTGAAAACAGAGTTGACATCTAGGAACAAAATCCAGGCTATAAACTAATTGTCTCTTCCTGTCCTAACTTACAGTTTTGAAGTGATTGATTACCCCCAAAATGTGTTGGACAGATTCGATATTAAAACAAGAAGGATGTTTCATGCTCACCAAATGATCTATAAAAATCAGTGCATACCAAGATTATATATTCCCCATTCTGAAGGAGGGAATGGGCCTCCTTGAAATCGATTACATGTATAGATGTGCAGTTGTGGGACTCCACACGTCTGCTGACCTCACAAGACCCAAATGTAATGAAAGTGTTGAAACATGAGGAGAATAAATCTAAGATGACTTCTCTGCTTAATCTAGCAGAAACATATCAGCATCAAGCAAGAATGGAAATCAAACCAGAAGTATAAAAAATCAGGCAGCAAATAAATGTGCCAAAAAAAACAAAAGAAAGAATATAAGCTGAAGGACCAGATGAAAAGGCAAGAAATGTGGAAAACACATAAATAAAGTTGCAAGTAGAGAAAACTTCTGGAAGAACCTCATGTTGATCAGGAATGAATGCAGGAATGGTTAAGGACAGGTGAATTCAAACCAAGAGATGAAAGGTTAATATTGGCTGCCCAAGATAGTGAACTACGTACATGCTGGTTTACAAAGTCCATTGAACATGTGGGAGAAACAACTGTAGGTTTTGTAAAACCAAATTGGAAACAGTCACACAGCTCATTTCTGGTTGTGACATACTAATGACAGAAGGACTGTATATTGAAAGGCATAATAGTGTGGCAAGACTGCTGCACTGGAGATTGTGCAAACATTATGGTACTGAAGTAGCTAAAGAGCACTGGAAACATGAGCCACAAAGCATCATAGAAAATGATGAAGTTTACATCACATGGTATCCATTACCAACAGTTGTAAAGATAGATGCTAGAAAACCAGATACAGTGGTCCAAGAAAACAATACAAAAATAGCATTGATCATTGAAATTGCCACACCCAGTGACTACAGTGTCTTGCATACAGAGAGATGCAAAGTTATAAAATAGCAAGATTTACAAGCAAAAGCGAGAGCAATGGGGAAGAAAGATACCCAGGCAGTTCCAATACTAGTAGGAGCAACAGGTCTTATAAAGAAGAGTCTACAATCATATTTAGATATGCTACCAATACATGTAACTCCATAGGAATTGCAGAAGGAGTCATTACTGGACACATTGCAGGTGGTGCAAAGAGCAGTACTGGCTGACATCAAAGAGTGAAACAATACTAGTTTCATGAACTTTAATTGTACATTGACTTAGGAATGGGATCCATTCCCATCATGGAATTAGAAACCCAAAAGATTTGGAGAAATTAAAAATGGGAGCTTAATGGAAATAATGAAATAGGTCCAAATACGGGAGAGACCCATATCAGATTATGTAACCATGAGACTTAAATCATCTGTGTAGAAACAGTAAACAACATGAAGAATGTAGAAGTGGAAGGATAAAGAAGAGAAAGAAACACTGCAAGGATTAGTAAAGGAGTTAAAATAGGATGGGATGAAAGAT
Source organism: Protopterus annectens (assembly GCF_019279795.1). NCBI lineage: Eukaryota > Metazoa > Chordata > Ceratodontiformes > Protopteridae > Protopterus > Protopterus annectens. Next base: position 1,369,557,678 of record NC_056726.1, read on the forward strand.
ATCAGTGACAAACTAGAAAATCACTGCTGGGATGGCATAAAGGTCACTGTCAGGGAAAACTGACGGATGCAGAAGGAAAGAAGGAAGTCAGATTCAGGAAGTGGCAGTAGTATAAAAGGAAACAAGAGGAAAGAAAAGTAGAAGGGAAGTGCTACAGATAAGAATGGAATTAGAAAGTAAAATGATTACAGAGCAAGAAATTCAGCAATGGTACCCAGTAGACTCCCACGGGATTATAAAGGAAGCTCAAGGGATACAGCTGTCAAAAATAAAATATATTAAGAATCAGGCAGAGAGGGAGGGAGGGATGACTGATGGCAGAATGGAGAATATATAGAAGAAGATAAGCTAAGCATGGAAAGATTTAAGGAATACTATAGGGAGACTTGCAAACAGCAGGAAGGGACAGTAGTTTTTTACTGGAGCTGGGGAATGAATATAGAGTGATATGCACTGTAGAGTAAACAAAGAGACAATCTGAATATAGAATTCGCAAGGGATGATATAAGGAAAGCTGTCCATAGGTTGAAGGAAAGAAAAACTAGAAAGCCAGATGGATTCCCATTACAATTTTACAAATGGAGAGGGAAGGAAATCTGGAAAATCCTAGAAGAGGAATACAAGGGAATGTGTGGCTTAGGCAAAATATGTAAATATATGAGGAGGGCCAAGATAATCACAATTATTAAATGGGGATAAGAAATCAAGGAAGTAATTAATGTAGAAGTAAAGATTTGGCAAGGGTACTGGCAGGAAACTAGATGCTGTATTGCTAGAATAATGCAAGAAGAGCAAAATGGCTTTGTGAAGGTTAAGATGGCAGAACAAAAAAAAAACATTTGGGATTTGCTAAAATGTGCACATAGGGAGAAGCGGAATCAAGAAGGGAGAGGCGACACTGCTGTTTGACATAAGAAAACCTTTGATGTGATTAGGTAGGAGTTCCTATATAAGTCCCTACAACAAATACAGTTGGAGAAAAATTCATACATTGGATATAAGCCATATACTAAGACAAGAAATGCAAACACTCTTTAATGGAGGAGTATCTGATGTAACAAGGATAAAAGAGGGACCAGACAAGGGTGCCTGCTATCGCCAGCCTTCTACAGGATTATCATTATGGAACTGCAAGTGGAAGTCAGACAAAATTTGACAATGTTGGAAAGGAGGAGGATGTCAGGGAGGTAAAGGACCAAACAGTTAGACAAAGAGTTAAGTGGAAGAAGGGACAATATCCCTTATTGATATACTTTGTTTGCACAGATTTGTGCTTGTTTTAACATAGCTCCACAGAGTTAGATGACCAGCCACTGTTCTGCTGTATTCATCTGTTTATAGGTAGCACACCTCAGTGCACCATCATGCACTACCACACAATGGGGGTAACCATTGATGGTTATAAACATAAAAACTTCAGTAGATAAATTTTCCCTAAGCAACTGTCCATGATCTGACCAAGAAATCCATAAACTGTGCTTAGCTGCTCACAAAGCACCTCAGCTGTGCTTTTGTCCCTAAAAGAGTCCCAAAATAACCAAATCTACAATAGTTTCATACCATTTAGAGAATCCCCACTAGTATAGACACTTTGTAGAGCACCCCATTAGTATAGACTCCGTTTAGAGCACCCAGGTTTTACTACACCCCTATATTTTCTCTCCCCACTGTTAAAACGGGATTTAACCTAGCATTATGGATGGTCAGTCTCCCTCCATTTCTCCTGTCAGCCTGATTGACATGGGTATCCTTAGGCAATGTAGCATCTGCCTCATGTACACTGACAACCCTCTACTCCTAAATCAACCAAGTACAATTTGTGAGAAATGCATCTACACTAAGAATCTGGAATCCTTGCTCTCTTGGACACAGAACAGTAACACTGAACAGGTTGTCAGCTCACATACTACACATCCTATGAAAACCATGCACTTAACACATCAACCATCATACATGTAGGTGCTCACCAGAAACCTACCTAAACAACAGACACCTTCCAAACACAAACATACTACCCTTAATACAGCATATACAGCACTCAATACACATAAAAACACAAGCACCAGTGTCTCACCAAATAAGCCCCTAAGGCAAAGAACATCTAAACCAATTTTTTTAGTCATAGGTGACTCCATTGTGAGACACAGATGGCCCACTCACCAGGCTGAAGAAGGAAAAAGTTACAGTCAACTGTTTATTCGGTGCCAGGATCCATCAGATCACACATGCACTCAAGTATCACAAGAACAAGTACCACTATGACTCCATCATAGCTCATGATGGTATGAATGACTTGAGATGTACCTCACTGGACATTCGTATGAAGAGAGACGTGATTTAGCTCTATGAATATGTGTCCCAGGCAGGTATGCCCCTAATCTTGAGCAGCAATCTTCCCTCACCTAGGATGATACCACAACATAAACAAAAAAATGATTGACTTCAACAATTGCCTTAGTTTCTGGTGTCATCCTAAGGGGATCCAGTTTCTGTCAGCCTGGGATGACATGGCTGATAGACCATGCTGCTTTGCAGAAATGGTCTTCACCTGTCACCTCTAGGCTTTCGGTTACTGGCTAAGGCAATTGCCTCCCCCATAGTGCCTTTTTTAGTCAAGGTCTTAAGAACAAAATTTCCAATGCGAAGCTATCTCTCACAAATAAATTAAAGGTTATGCTGCTAAATGCTAGGAATTTAAGTCAGAAACTGCACTCACTGGAAGCACCCCACTCCCTGGAGGATGTTGATGTCTGTGCAGTCACAGAAATTTGGTTCAGGGCCAAAGAGAGTACCTTGGTCTTATTTATTTTACATTTGTTTACTGGGAAAGTTCGACAGGATATATGTCCATTTTCAGCGGAGGCCCGGGGAGAAAAGCTCCAGAAAGCAGAGTACAAATACATTAGGAACAATAGAAATGTTTAGAGATAAGTATAATATACAGTTTTCAGTAGGGTTACAAACTTAGATAAAACATAGTAGACAACATCAAAATCATGCAGCTTTAGTTTCAGACAATAAGACACACAGTTATGGGCTAAGTCCCATCAAGAATTCATGCACTTATTAGAGTATATGATTGAAATGCTTAGGGAGAGTTTGCAGGAACAGTGAGTGGTGATTAGTCGGGGTTTAAGCAGGGACATTGCCAATGCTGCTGGAAGTGTAGTTTGAGGCTTTTTTTTTAACTGGGTTAAGGAGGATTGGTGAGTAAGTTTGGCAGGTAGCATATTCCAAGTTTTGCCTACTGAGTTGGTGAATAGAGAGTCCCCAACCACATTTATGCTCTTAGTTGTTTATACCAGCAGTTTGTCAGCAGAGCATAGTGACCTCAGGTTGCTGTATGGTTTGATGATCTTATTTAGTGCTGGTGTTTTTTTGGGTTGGTATAGTATTTTGTGGGTTATTACAAGTTGGTTGTATTGGAGAAGACTGGGCCACTCCAGCCATCCTTGGTGAGTTAAGTTGATACAATGGTGGGTCCTAGAGGTAGCACCTGTAGCAAATCTAGCAATATGGTTGTAACAACTAGCAATTTTGGTAAGAGTGGCTTGGTTCAGGTTAGTGAAGAAGGGGGAGGCATAGAAGAGGGTAGAAAGTAGGTGGGACCGAGCGATAGTTATTCTTGCAAAAGGTGTGAGGAAGGGTTTGATCCTGTATAGGGAGCCCAGATTTTTGTTGACAGATTTGATGGTTTTGTTGACATGGATATCATATTTTAGGGCATTATCGACTGTGACGCCCAGGAGTTTTCTGTGAGTATCTGGGGATGTAACTGTGCCATTGTTGGAACTTATAGTGAAGAATGGTGAGGAGGATTTGCAGGTGGGGGAAAAGATGAGCAGTTTGGTTTTGTTGGGGTTTAATAGAAGCTGACAGTTTGTGAACCATTTTTATTCCAGGTTAGGGTCATAAGCTCAGTTGAGGAGGAGGTGGTACATATTAAAGTAGAGTTGCCCATGTATTGGATGCAGGTGGCCTTGGGAGTGATGGTGGGTAGGTCATTGATAAAGACTGAGAAGAGTAGTGGTCCTAGTATGGAGCCTTGGGGGACTCCTAGAGTAATGAGTAGATGTGTGGATAAGTTATTCTGCCATACAACTGCTTGTTGTCTATCAGACAGGTAAGACTGAAAACATTTAAAAGAGCTACTATTCAATGACAGTTCCTTCAGGGTATGGAGAAGCAGTTGGTGATTGACTATATCAAAGTCCTTAGAGAGATCTAGGAAGAGAGCAGAGGTAAGTTTGTTATTGTTTTGGATGATGTTGATAGAGTTAGAGAAGGATAGTAGGGCTGATGTGGTGCTGTGGTGTGGCCTAAAACCATGCTGAGAGTTGGCCAGTAGTTTATTTTGGGTGAGATAGTGCATTAATTGGTTGTGGACACACTTTTTCATAATTTTGGCTAATGGTGATAGTATGGCTATTGGTCAGAAGTTTGAGAGGTCTAAAGAATTCCCTCCTTTATGAACAGGAATGACATGGGAAACCTACCAGAGAGAGGGGGGATAGTGGCTTCAGCCAAGGTGTGGTTTATTATGATTGAGACAGGGTATGCAATGGCAACTGGCCCTTTTTGTAAGTATTCTGGTGGGAGGAGATCAGTTGCCAGGGTAGTGGGCTTTAGTTTGTTAATTAAAGATCGGATGGTGGATGCAGATTCTGGTTGGAAGGTGAAAGGGAGGGGGTAGTGATTGTAGAGTAGTTTTGAAAGGAGCTGGTGGGGGTAGTTGACTAGCTAGTGATTAGAGGGTTTTGGTAAAAAATCGTTAATGATCTTAGCAGTTTCCCCTGGAGTTTTAAGGTCGCAAGTTGAGGGGGGTGGGGGGTGCAGGTTTGGTTAGGGTGGAGCAGTTTGTTTATGCCTGCCCAAACATTTTGAGGTTTGTTCTGGTGTCTTTGCTGAAGGTGTTGATAGAAGTTTTTTTGTCTAACAGTGTGGCTTTTTTCATATCATTCCATAGTTGTCGGAATTTAATATGGTCAAGTGGGTCTTTGGAGGTGTGCCATTTGTCCCATGCTTTATTTCTTGCTATGATTTTGGTTTTTGTTACTTTAGAAAGCCAGGGGGCAGTCTTAGTTTTGTCTCTGAGGGTGCGGATAGGAGCATGGGAATTTAGAATGGAGACGAATTTAGAATTAAAGTAGGCTACAGCATCATCTAATGGAAGTTCTTTAAGTATGGTCCAATTACATTCTCTGGGTTAATTCTGAAAGTCAGTGGAGTTAAAGTTCTTGTTGTTTCTGACAGATATATATATAGAACTTGGTAGTTATCTGCTTTACGCTTAATGATGTAAGTGAGTAGGTGGTCACTTATGTCATCTGGGAGGGTACCCATGTTATACAGGTCTGGGTGATTGTTGATAAGAATCCAGTCAAGGATGCTGCCTTTGTAGTTGGGTTTATTTGTTCTGGTGGGTGAGGATATAAGTTGGGTATAACCGTGAAGGTTTATATGGGTAGTGGGAGATTCAGAGGAACAATTGTTCCAGTCAATATTAATGTCTCCTAACACCATGGCTTCATGGGGGTATGTGTTAGAAAGCCATTGGAGGAAGTCTTCTAGGGTATTTGCTTTGTTGCCTGGGGGATATAAATGCAGGCAATGAATATAGATTTACTTTTGTTAGGCTGTAGTTTGCTAACTAGTGCTTCTGCATTATTGAACAAGAGGGTTATTGTGGGGCTAGTGTGACATCTATTGTGTTTTTAAACAGAACTGGTACTCCTCCACCTTTCCTGGTGTTGTGGTCTAGTCTAAGTATGTTCTACCCTGGTGGGATAACCTCATCATTTTTAGTTCCTGGTTTTAGCCAAGTTTCTGTAAGACATGGCCCATCAGGTGAGTAGGTAGCTAGAAGGGCATGAAGATTATGGACCTTGTTGTTAATACTCCTGATGTTTAGGTGACAAGTCAGGAGAGAGTTAGGGGATCTTGAATTTGACCATATGTTGAAGGTGGTAGTGGGGTGGGAGCTTGTGGGAAGGGTGGGTCTAGGGTTGGGGTGGATGTCCCCATCCCTCATCAGAGTAAATTGTACAATGGTTATCAGTTTCAGTGCTTTACTTATTATGTTATGATAATATTTAATTTTGGGGGAAATGGACCATGGTCTAGTTAGTTGGTGGTTGTTAAAAGTGGAGAGGACAGGTTTGTAGTGAGCTAGGGGTTGGTCTGATTCACTCAAGGTGGGAGCAGAGATGGTATGATATATGGGGTGGTGAAAGCTAAGATAGGGCTGGTTTTCATAGATGGTGAGGAGATATAGCCCAAGCAATATAACTGAGAGGAACATAATTGGTGTCATCTTGATACTAGTGGTACTTGGTAAGGAATGTGGGTGGAGTATTAAGAGGGTTTTTGGCAGGAAGTGGTAGTGTATGGGGGTTGGAGTATGGAGGTGTGGGTTATTTGTGATAGGTTGTAGGATTGGGGGAGTGGTTTTTTGGGCTTAAATGTAGCACTAGTGGGGCCGGGTGGGGTGCAGAGCGAGCCCAAGCAGAGCGGGACTATACCAAGCTACATGGATTTCCAGTCTTGCAAGTGTACAATGCCGTCCACACATTCAGACTGCAAAATGACCGTGTGAGAACCAAAGGAGGTGGAGTATCTATCTTCATCAAAGATAAATACTCCTGTAGACTGGTTAGACAGGAAAACTCCATGGAGTTACTCCGAGTTAAACTAACTATGGGTAAGACCCCACCCCTTCAAGTCATTGTTAGTTGTAGGCCCCCCTTCAATGAACCAAGATACCCATGCTGTTTATTTAGACCTACTTCAGTCAATCAAAATACAACCAGACACTCTATTTTTAACTATCCCTCCATTGACTGGGAAACTTATACAAGTGCCAACATTCTTGCACAAAGGTTTCTGGACTTTGTTAACACTAACTCCCTATAACAAATAGTATGAAACCCCACAAGGTCCTCAAATATTCTCAACATGGTCCTCACCAACATGGGTGACCATTGCACCACCAAGTGTAGTACCCTCACTGGTTAATTCTGATCACAAATCAGTCACATTTGAAGTAACTATAACACCTGAACCCCTCTTAGGTGAAATCACTTTAAAAGTTTTCACCAAAGCTAATTATACCATCCTAAGAGATGGCATAAATAATTTCCAAGCTCCTGTTCCCAAAGAAGGCATTGACAACTATACTAAGGTATACACAAATACCCTGTACAAACACTTATACAAATGAATTGATACAGCTGTACCTGAAAGGATCAAAACAAGATCCTCAAGAAACTAACACGCCTCCCTGGTGGGCATCTACTATTAAGTTATAAACAAGAAGAAAATGTTGCTATCTAAGAATAAAAAGAGAGGTCCCAGCATTGGAAGAACACCCTCCTCTGCTTGAACAAACAAATAAGACAATTTGTAAAATCTCCTAAGAGCAACTTTGAAAAAAATTTAGCAACCATAGATAAGGATAACCATAAGGCTTTCTTCAGTTATATACGTAACCTAAAAGGTAGGACCCAGACGTGTGCTGAAGTAGCAGTGGATGGCATCACACATACTGATCCTGTGAAAATAGCTAACCTTTTAGCTAACAGGTTTGGTGAAAATTTCACCCCCTCTCTCCTCCAAACTTTCCCCAAATCATTCCCACTACATCTGCCCCACCTTGCATATCCAAAGAGTAGTCATTAATGCTATCTCCAGGGCCAAAAACATAGCCTCTATGGGACCAGATGGCATCCCAGGTTATGTTTTAAATGGTCTAAAACATGAGTTAGCAACTCCATTAGGTACTCTCTTCAACCACAGCCTGAGTACTGGTTTTGTCCCCGCTGAATGGAAAACAGCAACTGTCATCCCCCTTCATAAAGGGGGCACAACAACAGACCCTGGGAACTACAGACCCATAAGCTTAACCAGCCTTATCTGTAAGGCTATGGAATGAATCATCATGGACCTCATAAATAAGGATATAGGTGATCTCAAAACCCTTGATCCAACACATTTTGTTTTTATCAAAGCAAATCATGCCTGTTATACCTGGTGGACTTCTTTTAAAATGTCACCAGATCCATAGATGAAGGCAAATCTGCGCATAGAGCCTACCTTTACTTAGCCAAGGCCTTCAACACAATCCCACATTAGGGCTTCATTGATAAACTCTCCCAGTTGAATATCAACCCTTATGTCATCAGGTGGGTTGCTAACTGGCTCACTGACAGATCACACTCAGTCATAGTTGGGGATTTTACCTCAACCAGCAGACCTGTCATCAGTGGGTTTCCACAATGGTCAGTGCTGCCCCCCCCCCCTATTGTTTGGAATATACTTCTCAGAAGTTCAGGCCAAAACAGAGGGGCTGTGGCTGACTGTTGGCTGATGACTGCAAATTAGGTGCAATGATTTAATCCCCAAATTATATCAATATACTTAAAGAGGGACTTACACAAACCAATGATTGGTGCCAAAGCCATGGACTCAAACTCAATGCAAAAAAATGCATTGTCATCCCCTTCAGTAAAAACAATATTCCTGCAGATTATAATTAAATAATAATACCCTAAGTAACAACTCAGTAGTGAGAGACTACAAGCTGACTGTAGCCTAAACTTTGACCTCAATATGTCTACTGTGGTAAGGAAGGCATTTTATGTCACACACCTAATTAGCAAAAGCATTGCCTCAATAGTGAAAGAGGTCATAAGACCTCTATACTCAACTCTCATCAGGCCAAGAATTAAGCATAATGCTCCCTTTGGTATGTACCTTACCAGGCACCTGCAGCAACCTGAGAGACCTCAGAGATTTCTAACCAAGAAAATTCAGGTTCTCTAGCACAAAACCTATGTCATACATGTCACTGTACTCAGTAGCCTACAGGCTACTTAGAGTAAACCTGTGCCTGGCCTACAGAGTAATTTCACATCCAAACCTAATGGGAATGCTGCACATCTGCAAGTCAAATGGGACAAGGGTCACCTGTTCCAGGGACTTTAACCTGGCCTGCAACATAAATAGGATCTGTTGGAGAGACAGATATATCTGTCAGAGGTTGCCACTCCTCTGGAATAGCTACCAGTTCACATTAAACAATGCCACTCTAGACCCTGTTTAAGCATAGCCTATGGGCAGTCATTGTTAACTATGATCTGGAGTTTCGGCAAGATCCCTTATATTGGGTTTCTCTAGTATTATATTGGGCACACACGGCTAGGCTAATAAAGACCTTCATGTCAATAGCCTCGTAACCACCTATGAATCTATGAACTTATGAACCTATAATATCAAAGAAGACAGAATGAAAGTGAATTGGGAAAGGATGGAAGGATGGACAGGAGTTGGAAGAACTGGAAGAAGACAATTCAGACAGTGAGGTATTTACAGAAAGTATATAGAGCATGAGACAAATACAGAATAGATGGTATCTAACCCCTGGAGATTGGTAAATGAAGGCATGATATTACATACTACATGTTTCAGAAAGAAGAAACATGAATGATGTGTATGTTCTGGTCTGCAAGTTGGCACATGATGTCTAGAAGCATGAATAAAAGATTTAGTGAGACATTTCAAAAGGCAGTAGAGGATACTTAGGAATTCTGTATAATGGGCATTAATAAAAAAGACAACATCTAGAAAGAAAGAGAAATTAATATTGTCAAACTGCTGAGTACAGAAGTTAAAACCATTATCACACAAAACTGTAAGGGGACAACAGTAAAGGACAATAAACTGCACAGGAGTTTCCTGCACATGGACAAATGGCAAAATCTGGCTAGAGTGAGGAAAGGAAGAGAGGGTGGGGAGAAAAAATGAGTAGTTAAGTCAGAAGATATTCAGCCAAGCCCAGACCCTATGTCCCCAGCACTGCACCCTACCTATCTAGTTACAGATTAGACAGCACCACCACCCTCTGGCACAAAGACCTGAAAATATATGTCATCAATACAGGCAGCGTTAGCAAGAAATAGGCCACTTTTGAAGCATGGATAGCTAATTAAAGCCCACATATTGTAGCCACCACAGAAACATGGCTAAAAAAGTGAAACTGCCCATCTACGTACATACAGTCAAACTGCACTACATTAAATGACAATAGACCAGGTTACTAGAGTTGGAAGAGGTGCTGTGCTTCTAGCCAAAAATAACTCCTTTCTGAATACGATTTCATCTACAACATCAATCCAGACAGGTAATAGCACCGGAATTGGATTTTAGCCCATATCAATATAGGTAATTGTATTTATCATAGTGGTTGTAGACATTCCTCTTCTATCTTATCCCTCCAGAACTATGAAACCTCTATCTGAAATATTTCCAGTGACATCAACAACAAATGATTTTTGTCTAAGTGACTTCAATATTGATTCCAAGGCACTGAAGCTAAACACCTTAACAAAACATTCCAGCAATGCAATCTGGAACAGCTGGTAAAACACCCAGACTAGACTTAATTTACTTTTTGGGCACTACTTTAATTTAGATCTCATAATGCCAAGTATTGTTTTGTATTGCACAGGAACCTCCATACTACCTAATTCTCTTAGTGACCATTGTCCTGTCATTTCTAATTGATCCTTCAAGTCCTCTAGACCTACCCCTCAGATTGTTTTTGGACAACCGTTCCCAGCCCACAAATACTCTCCACAGCAGCTTATACTTGATCAGCCACAGATGCTGAGTGAAATGAAATATGTCTTAATCCTACACGTGTAATCACACTAAGGACATTTTCAATATTTGGACAGAAACATTTGCACAACTACTTATATACCACCACAAGACTTCAGGCTCAGAATGAGGTTCTTGGGAGCATGTATTTTTGAAAATTATGTATAGAGTTGCTTCAGTACAAAAATGACTTGAAGAACATTCTAAGGGGTATACTTAGAAGATAATTTAATCTCAGTACAGAATTTATTTATTTATTTATTTGACATTTGTTAACTGGGTTAGCCTGGTTAGGCAGAGCCCTTTTTCAGCAGAGACCCAAGGAGAAAAGCTCCAGTATTACATTTTTTATATTAATCAACAGACAGTAAATTATAAAAGAAGAAATAATACAGTAAAAACTAACATTCTTAGTACATAGCTAGTTCAGTTTTTACAAAAGAAAACGTATTCTGAAGTGAATACAAAAGTACAAGTAACAGATTTATCAACAGGGATTAAAGGCGTGTAAAGATATTGGAGAAGACAAATGGAGGCCAGATTTTAGTATATTTGAAGAAAGTTGTAGTGAGAGAAGAGAAGAATATAGAAATAGCACAAGGTAAAGAGTATATTGTGTAGAGAAGACTACTAAGGTATATAGTTAGAGGTAGTATAGAGTAGAAAAAAGTAAGCGGAGTAAGGACTAGAAAGGAGGAGTCAGGATAAGAAAGGACAACAGGTAAGAAGCCAATGTAAGGACAAGTAGGGTATTATCTGAGAGGGTAACAGCCAATGTTAAAGAAATATAGCTTATGTTGTGTCATGGCAGAGACATGTCCATGATTTGTGGAAGTAGACTTTAATTGTTATTTTAAAGGTGTTGGGGTCTGTGATACTTCTGACTTCTTGGGTAGTTTGTTCCATGCATTTGTTATGGAATAGCTATAGAGTAGTTTACTAATATTTTTGTTAGGCATGTAGACTTGCAAAAGGTTCTGTTGAGAGCTGCAAAGAGAGCAATTGGGGGCATAGGGCTGGATGAAAGTGGAGAGACAGGGACAGGAAGTCAGCTGATGTAGAATTGCATGAGCTAAGAGAAGCTGTGGTATTAGGATTTGGTGGTGAAATTCAAGCCATTGCAGGTTTCTTAGAGCGATACAGTAGTGGGTGTGGTAAGGTAGGTTAGAGGCAAATTGAGCTATTTTGTTATAGGTGAGTTCAAGTTTAGTTAGAATGTTATATTGGAGGAGTATAAGAATAGGGGCTGCATATAGCAGTGTGGAGAGGAGAAAAGCTTGAGCAAGGGAGAGTCTGGAAGCATTTGTAAGGTATTTATTATGTCTATAGAGCAGACCTAGTTTGTGATGGGTCTTTTTATGCACTGCTGAGTGTGTAGATCAAATTTGAGATGGTCATCAATAATAACCCCAAGTACTTTTGTGTTATTAGTAAGTTATTAGTAAGTTATTTGCAATATTTGCAGCAATTACTGAATACAATAACCCCGAGTATTTGCCAGCATCTGTTAAGAAGTTAATGAATTGGTGTAAAAAGATTTAAAATGACATGTTCTAATGAGGTGAAAGAGTTACTATCTTTAGTGCTGATGATGACTAAGAAAGCTATAGCTAAAAAATGTAAAACCAAAGACAAACCATCAATAAGAGAAGTAAAAAATATGGTTATAGGGATTAAAATTATGGAACAGCAAAACAGGATTCCACATTAAAACAATAAACTGGCTGTATGGGTTTCTGTAACAGAAACTGAACTTGAACTGGACATTTATTTGATTTCATTTTATTTTATTTATTTATTTATTGCAATTTGATAGTCAGGAGAGCTGTCTGGTGCAATGACCATTTTTAGTCACAGTCACAGACCCTGTAGACTAGTAAATAATAAAGCATTAAGTCATGAGGATCTAAGAAATTATGTAGGAAATACTAAAGCAGTGCAAAACTGTCATAGCAATCAGTATAAAAATATACATGTACAACCAGAGATTTCTTATAGTTAAGACAAACAAATTTGCAAGTTATATGCAATATTTGCAGCAATTACTGAATACAATAACCCAATCTGTTTGCTAGGATCTGTTTAGAAGTTAATGAAGTCAGTGTGGTTGGATTGTAAGTTAACATGTATCTCTAAAACAGCTACAGGATAAATCAAGGGCCGTATTCACGAAGGCTTGCACGGAGTCTAAGAGTAGAGTAAGACACCATGCAGCCACCATGTCCGCCGAACAATCCAGGAACAGTCGGTAGGGGCGTGCAACAGAGCTCCCAAAATGAGTTCTACACGGACAGGGCTTGGATATGCAAATGACCTCAATTGCAGGCGAAAGCTATGCAAATGAGGTAAATTTGCGATCCAGGAAACCCGAACCTGTCCGAGTAAGAGTAGTGTTATTTGCAGAAATGTATTCAGTTGACAACTGAGTACAGTTCTGCAAATAACAAAACGGAGCCGTGATAGCTCCAAAAAAAAAATGCATCCAGTTGAGGAAGCATGCCAATGGCCAAAAATATGGCCATTGGCAATGTTCACTGATGCAAAATAAAAAAAAATAATTTTTTTTTTTCATCCTGATCCCCGGGGTTTAAGCGTAGCACAGTGCCGCGCAAATGTGCTGCACTCTAAAAACCAGAAAGTCAATAATTAAGATCCACAAATGTGGATTTTATTACTATTCTGAATTTACAATGCAAGGGAATGGCAGGCTGAAGACAACATGGCCACCGAATAGAGGTTGCTAAGGGGGGAAGCTCAGTCAAAGAGATGTAACCAAGCATTAGTAGGCAATCCTATGCAAATGAGGGTTAGGATAGTGAATCACAAGTTTACATAGCAAATGAGCACAGTCAGTGGAGTGTAGGAGTAGGATAAGGGGAGTAACAGAGTAGAAGATAGGTAACATCACGATTGGGGTATGTATGAAAGAAGTGAAGCTCATTGGAGCAGAGTGGCATGTGTCAACTCTCATTTACACATCATTGGAAGAGGTGTGTCAACAGGTAGGCTAGGTAAAGGCAAGAAATTGAAGGTGTATGCCGTGAATAACACTAAAGTTTCTTTCTGAGTGTGTATGCATGCAGGTGTGAGCATGTAAACCCGAGTAAGACTGTGTGTGCACGTGTAAGCGTGTGTGAGCAAGTTTAAGTCAGAGTAAGCATGTATAAGGCTATTTAAAGTTGTGTAAGTGTGTTTGCACCAGTGTGCACGCGTTTTACCAAGAATAAGCAAGTTTTAGTCAGTGTAAGCATGTGTGCGTGCATGTGAGCTGGTGTGCGTGTGTTTGCGCTTGTGTGCACAGCGCTGCCCCCTGAGGAAACAGAAAGGAAAAAGGAAGCACAACAAATAGTAGGAAGTTAACCAGGGAGTACTAGCAGAGCTAGCAGGTGAAAACAATCAGAATCAGGCAATTACACAGGCAGTACACTAGCCCAGCCCAGCCCAGCACTTAAAACTCTGCAAACAACATTCCACTATGTTTCTCTCAAGAAACACTGCAACACTGCAGTAAGCTAATAGAAGTGAAAACTGAAAAAGCTTTACTGAGACAAAGAAATGTTAGGGGCTGCCATTGCTGTTATAAGGCGACATATGCAACATGCTGAGGGTGGTAACAATGCAAATGCTGCTGGACAACCCACAGTGAGGAGACGGAGAAGAGTGTACAGGCCCAGGGTAACCTACCAGGGGCTGCATGAGCTGGAGATAGTGGAGTGCTATAGAGTGGACAGAGACCTCTTGCAGCAAATTGTTGAGCTGAGCAGACCACGCCTCACACACAGAACCAACAGAGGGGAACCCATACCAGTGGAAACCAAGGTATGTGTTGGCCTACAAATATTAGCAACAGGTACCCTCCAGAGATCAACTGGTGATATGATGGGGATATCACAGGCATCAGCATCTAGGGTACTGCACCCGTTCCTGGATGCCATGTCAGCACATGTCGGTGATCATGTATATTTCCCCAATTCTTGTGAGGTATTGGCCAGCAATATGCGTCTCTTCCAGCAAATAGCGGAATACCCTGAGGTAGTGGGTGCAATAGACTGCATGCACATATGCATCAAAGCACCAGTCGGTGAGCGGGGTAGGGTCTACTTCAACTGCAAGGGCTTCCCCTCCATCAACTGCCAGGTCATGTGTGATACCCAGAGCATAATACTGAATGTGTGTGCTGGCTACCCTGGAAGCTACCATGATTCCCATATCTAGCATCTGATGCAGCTGTACCAGACATTTGCCAATGGGGACATCCCTCATGGTCACCTACTGGGGGATGCTGGCTATGCACTGGAGCCGTGGCTGATGACACCCATCAGAAACGCACACACACCTGAACAGGAATGCCATAATGAGGCACACGCACAAACACAAAATGTAATCGAGCGTGTGTTTGGCCTGCTCAAGTCACGGTTCCGGTGCCTGGACACATCTGGTGGAGCCTTGCAGTGCTCACCCACTACACGTACCCAAATTGTCATGGTATGTGCCATGCTACATAATATGATCCTGCGAAAACAGCTGCAGCAGGAGCAGCATAGGCCTGGGCCAAACAGCCCCCCACCATTGCCAAGGCCATCACAGGCAGAGCGTGACTCGGAGGAGGAACAACCTGAGCCTGCCCCAGTAGGCAGAAGGAGGCATGCCCAGTATGCTTTGGCCTTGGCAAAGAGGCAACGCATAGCACAAACACTGGCTCAGTAGGAACCCTGGAAATTATACCTCTCTCTGACTCGCCCAAATAGTAAAAGGGATGCCTAACTTGACACTTCCTGTTTCCAAACATGTATAGGGAGTGCAGTTTGTGCATCCGACATAGGCAGCCCTGCAGCATGACCTGAGGCATGATTGCTATGTGTTAAGCAATATAAAGCAGTGCTAAACAGCTTTCACCACCATTTAGTACATGTAGGTTCATAGGTTCATAGGGAGGTACTAGGTTTTTGGCCCTAGGGCCTATTTAAGCCTAGTCAAAGCAATTGCACACACTAACACTAGCACAACTGTGGTCAATGTTGAGCAATATTGGGCAATGTTCTGTAATGTTGGTTAACGTTGAGCAATGTTGGACTGGTCTACGTTGGGCATAGCTGAACAAAAGCCAACATGCTCATATTTGCTCTACTGCCCCTTAAGCAGTCTGGTCTGCTCAGTATGAAAATATAAAGCAGTGACAGTCCTCAAACCCAAGATACTGTGCACTACAGTCATAGTACTGAACCACTAAACCATGACAGTATTGCACTGGTCAGCCTGTATGAAGAAATGTTGATAAGTCTATGCAACGTATCTCATGGAAACCCTGCAGGCACAGCATAATCCCTGTCGAGTTATGACACAAAGGTGAGCCCTGCAGTAAGAATAGAACCTGATTTTCAACACACATATAGTATAATTGTTAATATTGGTCATGTTCACACACATCAACAAATGTACTGGACTTCAGACAGCAACATACTGAAAGGTCACACTGGGCATGCTCACACACTTGAATAAATGAGATAAATGTCAGGCAACAAAACACTGAAAGGACAGACTGGGCATGCTCACACACTTGAATAAATGAGACAAAAGTCAGGCAACAAAACACTGAAAGGACAGACTGGGCATGCTCACACACTTAGGCCATGTCTGTGTATATCAGTGGACGACACATGTCTGGCAGTTGCATGTGTTAACACAGGAACCTCTCAGTATTCACCAATCTGCCATGTGCACACAGTTATATGACAACAGACACATATATAATATATTGGAACCCTGTTACAATAAAATATGTTCTGCAGATACTTAGGTTGTTCATAGAAAGTGTGAAAGCAAAAAAGAGAAAAAACCTGCAATCAGTATCATCAATAAAATATATGCATCCCAAACATTACCATAGGTGCATAGGTTGATACTAGCCTATCTGCCCTAGGGCATGTATAAGCCTAGCCAGAGTGTGTTTGGCTTTTGCAGCCCTGTTAGATTAGTAGACTGTGTCTGTGAATAGTAGGACACACAAGATAGGCCTTTTACGTTTGCTTTATTGTGCCTCTGTCCAGCAGGGACCCAGAAGAGATTCCAGGGGTAAACATACGATCACTTGTCAATATGTCTCCTGTAGGGGGTCAGTGGGGGGCTCAGCTTATGCAGGACTGGTATCCCATTCCAGAGTGAGGGGAGCATCTGGGATAGAAATGTGTCCCTCCAGCATGTTCTATAAATATCTATGCTGAGGTGTAAGTCCCTGGAGCACGTAGCTCTAAGGGATCCAGATATCCTGAGGTGGAGCATGTCCATTAATTCTGTGTTGGACATGGCTGTAAACAACAGGCACAGATCGCATCCGAGTAGGTGGTAAGCGACTGAGTAGAGCTGGAGTTACTTTAGCCGAACTGCACAGGGCATTTGTGTGAGTCCCTAGATCCACTCGGTGAGGTACTTTTGTGGCCAATACAGTTGCTGCAGGTGTCGGGTAAGGTACATCCCAAATGGGGCATTGTATCCAATCATGGGCCTCATAAGTATAGGGGCACAATGACTGTACTTGATCTAGATATGAAACCTGTTGGGATAGGGAGGGCTATATAGAATGTCTGTTGAACTACTATGGCAATGCGATTGTCAAAGGCAAGATTACAAACTACTCATGTCCCCATATCCCTAACAACTTCTACCAGAGGAATATATACTGAACAAGACAGGTCCCAGGACTGAGCCTTGTGGGATGCCACATGTAACTGGTGTAGAGTCAGACATGGCACCTGCAATACATACCATGTGGGTGCTATCCCTGATCCATGTAGCAATCCATCTTGTGACATGTGTCGATATCTGAGCTGGTGAGCTTATGTATGATGCCCGAGTGGGGTATTGTTGTGAAGATTTTTGTGAGGTCCAGGTAGGCTGTGTGAACTACCTTCCTTACGTCTATGGACCTGGTAATTGTTTAAAGAAGTCGACCATGTTCAAGAGGCAAGATCTGCCCACAACAAAGCTGAATTGTATAGGATCCAGTGCCTGTAGGTTCCCAATGTCTGTGTGTATGAGTACCATGTTGATATGCTCCATAGCTTTGCAGACCAGGCTAGATAGGCCTATAGAGTGATAGTGTCCGGGGTCTGTTGTGGCACCACCTTTGTGGAGCTGGACCCCTGTTGCTGTACGTCATTCCTTGGGTACATATCCTGTAGTAAGTCTGATATTGAACAATGACTTCATGTGAGGGTTACGTTCGTCATGAAGCTTGTGTAAGATGCAGGCTGGGACACCGTCCGGTCCCATTGATGCTGTGTTGTCTGCTTTGGAGAGGGCCGCACTCACCTGATCATCTGTGATGTCAGGGAGGCTACACTCTGTTGGGATGGACATTTGCTCATTAGGGGGGATGGGGGAGTGACATTTGCACTGAACCTGTTTGCCAGGATGATGGCAATGTCTGTGGGTTCAGTGTATGTATTGTCATTTTGCAGTAACACACAGCATATCTGGGAGTTGGAACCCAGGTTCATGACATAACTAAAGAAGGCCTTGTGAATGTTCTCAGTGTGTGGTGCAATTTACCTTTCGAAGTGGGTCTTAGATGAATTCATGAGTGAACGTAGCTTCTTGCTAGTACTGATCAGAGATGCATTCCCTTATTGGGATTCTGCTCTATCATGTAGTAGCCCCCTCCATTTGTTGTATAGCTTATTTATGGCCGTGGTCCACCAGACAGGTTCCCTGCCTTTGGAGGAGTGAGTCTTGTTCTTATTTGGGATAGCACGATCCATGCATTCCAGTAGGTGTCAATAGAATGTGTCTGAAAAGGATTCAGCGGTCTGAGCCGTACTTACCTCTGTCCCAGGGTCTTTGAAGAATACCACCTTGGTTTAGAGAAGTGTGACATTTGCTGTTGGTAAGTACTTCACTGTGAGAACCTAGGATGGGGATGGGGATGGGATATGGATGTCTAGTGAGATAAATGTATGGTCTGACCTTAACAATGAGGGGCATACCTCTGGTGTGGAACATGGAGTCCCCATGTTGGGGATGATCAGGTCCAATATGTTTTCCTCTCATGTGGGTGTGGTGACCAGTTGTGACATAGCATTTGTGTTTAGAAATTCTAGCAACCGTTGGGCGAGGGTGTTGTGGCTTGAGTAGTATTCCCAGTCAATGTTTCTGTAATTGAAGTCACCCCATATAATGGCATTTGTAAAGACTGTCATATCCTCCAGTGTTCCCAGGAAAGCTGAGTGGGGTTCCTGAGTTCAGGAGGGTGGTCTGTAGCAGGCTACAAACTGAAAGGCAGTTTTGCCCACTGTTAGTTGCACATGTATGGTCCCTGATGCTTCCTGCAGTGCTACTAACCTGGAGGTGTGTGTATCTGTGATGTATACGGATACTCCCCCTAAATTTGTTGGTCGGTCCGAGTCTTGTGGCCGAAAAGCATGGTATGAAGTATAACCTGGTAGTACTGGTGTGCATTTGGGAGCCTGAACCAGGTGTCTGTTACTGCACAGATATCAACATTCACCATACTGAGGAGAGTCTTGAGTGCATGCATTCTGGGGTCTAGACATCTGGTGTCAAGCAACATTACCCGTACTTTCCTTACCTTGTATTGTCCATGGAGGTGGGTTTGTCATTTGAGCCTTGCCCAAAAAAGGCACTGTGGGGGTGGCAACAGCCTTAGCCAGTATTTGAAAGTCCAGGGGTGACAGGTGCAAGCTGTCCATAGCGAAGCTACGTGGCATGTCGAGCATGTCATCCCAGGCTGACAGACACTGGATCCCCTTTGAATGACACCAATATGTTAGCCAACTGTTACAATTGATCAGCTTGTCTGTATACTGTGCCATCATTCTTGATGAGGGTGAGATGCTTTATAAGGTCAGGGACATACTGGCCTGGGTTACATGATCAGAGATCTCCTCTATATCTCTTGTCATGTAGTCCAGGGAGGAACATCTGAGGTAATTCACACCAGCATGGACAATGATGGAGCCATATTTGTACTTGCTTTGGAGTGACCTGAGTGCATGTTTAATGTGGCAGAACCTGCCACCCGACAGACAGGTCAAAGTGTCCTTCTCCATGTTCAGCCTGGTGAGTGTGATGTCAGTGTGTCTGACAATAGAGTCATCTATTACAAGTGTATTAGGTGTGTTTTTAGCCCTAAGGGCAGTGACTGTGTGGCACACTGACTTTGTGAATGATGTGATATGTGGGTAATGTCGTGGGGTAGCAGTTGTCTGGGTGTCTGCTTAGGAGGTCTCTGCTGCTTAGGCAAATATTATGTAGAGTCTCCAAGTATGTATTGGTGTGGTAATGTAGTTTGTTTGCTGTCGCTATAGGTCTATGTGTGATGGAGTTGTGGTGTGTGTGGTTATCTTCACCACCTGATAGACTGTGCCGGTCATGGTTCGAGAGAGCTCAGCCTCCCATTTGTCTATATAGTTGCATCTCCCACATATATCTGAGTTTTGGGAGGAGGTGAGGGTTGTCTGTGTACATAAGGCATTTGTAACATTGTAACATTGCCTCAAAAGTCCCATATTCACCAGCTGGACTGGAGAGTACACGTAAAACCAACCATTGGACATGCCAGGATATTATGATGACATACTCTCTGCTGACTGATCAAAAGGGATCAGTAGGGTGTTAAGTGTGTAAAAGAGTATAACAGGGGTTTAGTGCTCAGGTATGTTGGTGTTGTTGAAAGATTATCTGTGAAGGAGTCCAGACAGAACCATGACACTTCCTTCAGCTATGTCATACACAGCACTGTACACACATATAAGTCCTGAGTCAGGGCCAACTGTACCTGACTGACAATGCCGACATCCTGTCAGACAGGCCCATACATACCTACCCACCTCCCACTGACAAATGTCCCTATCATCATACCAGGAGATATCACATGTAGAATGGGTAAACAGCTCCTTCCAAAGCCAAAAACATGGCATCAATTGGATGACATTGTTTCCCGATATGTGTCATAAGTGAGCTACAGAACAAACAGACCCTGCACCTGAACAATCTGTTGAGCCACACCCTCTCTACAGGATCTGAATCTGTTGAATGTATTACAGCAACATATGGCACACCCCACAAGTGTTGGTGCACAACAGACATTGGGAACTATAGTCCTATAAGCCTATGACGTCTGATCTGCAAGGCCATTGAGTCCATCATGATTGAAGTCATAAACATAGCTATTGGAAGCAGACAAACACACAGCCCTACCAACTGTGGTATGATCATTGGCAGATCATGGTTCCTAAACCTGCTAGACTGTTTGCAAGGCAGCCACCCAGGACACACATCACTGAAGGGAGCTAAACACATCCCACATAGACTCTGAGTAGCCCTTTATCAACATCAGACACATATTGTATCCACAAATTCAACAACCTGTGCATAAATATGTATTGTCATATGAAGGAATGGAAATTTGTCTACAGAGAGATCACACAAGCTAAGAATTGTGGAGTCCTGTTCAAGCTGTTAACACCTGCTGACCCACATGGTTCATTCCTGGGATCGCATAAAACAAAGTGCACACACATTACCATGTCCAGTCTGATGATGTCAGCATCCTACAAATATAGCAGGAGAAAGTAAAACACCCAGTAAAAATATAGCATCATGTTAATGTGTATTTCTGTAGTATCATAGCATAGTTAGGTAGGAGTTTGAATCCTGCAATTGCTCTGTGTGCATGTGATTTCTTGTGAGAGGAGTGCCCTTTTTGGAGGCTAGGAAAACACATGAAAAGAGGTAGATTCTTCCTTGGCAAGTCTGATGATGTCAGCATCCTAGAAATATAGCAGGAGAAATAAAAACACCCAGTAAAGAATATAGTGTGTCGTGTTAATGCATATCTCTGTAGTATCATGCCATAGTTAGATAGGGGTTTGAATCCTGCAATTGCTATGTGTGTGTGTGTGTGTGTGTGTGTGTGTGTGTGTGTGTGTGTGTGTGTGTGAGATTTCTTATGAGAGCAGTGTCCTTTTTAAAGACTAGGAAAATACATGAAAAGAGGTAGATTCTTCCTTGGCAAGTCTGATGATGTCAGCATCCTAGAAATATAGCAGGAGAAATAGCAATACCCAGTAAAGCATGTAGCATGTCATGTTAATGCGTTTTTCTGTAGTATCATAACATAGTTAGGTAGGGGTTTGAATCCTGCAATTTCTCTGTGCGTGTGATTTCTTGTGAGAGAAGTGCCCTTTTTGGAGACTAGGAAAACACATGAAAATAGGTAGATTCTTCCTTGGCAAGTCTGATGATGTTAGCATCCTAGAAATATAGCAGGAGAAATTAAAGCACCCAGGAAAGCATATAGCGTGTCGTGTTAACGCATATCTTTGTAGTATCATAACATAGTTAGGTAGGGGTTTGAATCCGGCAATTGCTCTCTGTGTGATTTCTTTTGAGAGGAGTGCCCTTTTTGGAGCCTGTGAAAACACATTTTGGCATGTCTGTTGATGTCAGTATCCCAGAAATACAGCAGTGGAAATGAAAGCTTCCAGTAAAGCATATAGAACGTTGTGTTAATGTGGATCTCTCTAGTATCATAACATAGTTAGGTAGGGGTTTGAATCCTGGTGTGTTGTGCGTTTTGTGTGTGTGTGTTTGTTTGGTTTGTGTGTGTCTGCATGCACACAGTTCCACCTTGTGGCTGCCACATACGGGTGATTGTGGGACAGCCACGGACTGTACCTGCCAGGCTGTACAGATCACTGTCGGCCACGGACATAGTACCTGTGCCTGCCAGGGGTGCCATGGACAGTATCGGGTACCAAGCCAGACTGGGTAGTATCGTCAGAGGCAGAGGGATGTCGACTGGACCCATGTCCCTGCTGGGACTGGCCAGAGCCACATGCACATGGTCGTCTATGACGGTCTATTGACAGCCCAGCCCCAACATTGCTGGGGCTGGTACTGTCACTACGGGAGCGGCTGGGACTTGTGTGTCGTCCACAATGAGTGCCAGCTGATGATGTTGCTGGCATACGTCGACGTCTCAGCCATCCTGCACTGTCCTGGCACATGGACATTACATTGCGGAGGACATCTAGTGTCACCCCCCCAACATCTATCAATGACCTCAGTGTAATTACAGATGGCACCGGCAAGGTCACGGATACTGTCATTGATAGCGGTGTGGTGAGCCCTCTGCACCCTTAGTCCCTGCCTGATGTACCATTCCATACGTGCCTGTTCCTGCATTACAGACCGGGACATAGCTGAGGTTGTGAGACCTGTGGGGGCACATCTGCCAGGGGCATTATGACCAGCAGTGCTCCCATGAGCACCTTTGGACATATGCCTATGTGGTACCTATCCAGGTGTCTGGTTATGGCTGCTGTGTGGGGTTGCATGTGCCATAGATACCACACTATCCTAGTCGATGCCTACTGTATGCTGTTCCTCCGCTAAGGCCATTGGTGTTGAGGGATGTATCGGTAGTATGAATGTGCGCATAGATGGGGTGGACAGCTGTGTACTGTTGATTGGCGGACCAACGACAGACCCTGACAAACCTGCCTGTGCCACTACACTTGTGTCATCATGCCCACTATTTTTGGCAGTGACTTCAGGTTCCCTGCTGCACTCATCCAATACCTCAGCATCTGTGAGAGGAAGACAGGAAACACACTTCACAATCTGTACAGGATGTTAGCACACACATGCACACATGAATGCATGCACGCATGAACGCATGCACACATGCACACATGAACACATGCGCACATGAACACGTGAACACATGCGAACATGAACACATGCACACATGCACACATACACTACTCAGTCAAGTTGACACACACACACACACACACACACACACACACACACACACACACACACACACACACACACACACACACACACCAACAGCATTACTGAACATGTCCATTAGTGGTTGATGATGCAGTACAGTATCACAAGCCAAAGAGTCCTATCACACGTTTCAGCATGCAGGATGTGTGTTGCTCAACAGCATTCAGTGCGAGTGTGGAGAGTCCTTGTTGATAACAGTATACATGTCTTTGATGCATGTGTGTTGTTCAATAACTGGCCTCACCTTGGAACACAATGTGTACGTGGACACAACATTGCTGTGCAAGTCTGGAACACTTTCCAATGTCCTGTGCACCATCACTCATAGGAATACATACCGTGGCCTGATGCACACATGTATGTGTGAGACAGTTTATCAGTGTCAACAACTATGGCATTGCTGCTGTGTGTTTGCAATTCCACAGTAGTACAAGAGGTGACAGTCACAGGCAAACAAATTATGTTCCAAATTATCAGTATTGCAAGACACCAGGCTCCACATCTTCTGAATACAAAGTACACATCTGGTAAATGCATGTTCTAAGAATTGATCTAACAGTAGTCTACAGATATGCCATGTTACCTGCACGCTCTGTATCTACGTGCTGGGTGACTCCGGCCTCCATGATGACGCATGTCTGTTGTACTGGTTGGCCAGGAGCCACCAAGCTGAGGAGCAGCTCCTCCACTCTGGTGAGGGGGGGTGTGTTGATGCACCACCACCTGTGGCACGCTGTTGTCTGTGGACATCGGAGGCATGCTGCCGCACATGTCTGATTAAATCACAGCAGTGATGGCATACCTGCTCATAAGTCTGGTTATGCATGCCTACATCATTCACCTGATGGACAACATTCTGCCACAGTGCAGTGCATCCATGCTGGTCCTGGCTAGATCTGGAGAACAGCAAGTTGTAATGCTGTACCAGGGCATCAAAGATGACTTCCTCCTCCTCAGGGGAATAGGCAGGCTTCCTGTTCTGAGACATATTCCTGTAAGACAATAAAACAGTAATTGTGAGCAGGTCATGTGGCACACTTAACATGCTAAAGTGCAGACATCAATGAAATGCCATATATAACAACCTATTGGCTGTCAGTAGATACACTCCTTTAATACCACATAGGACTGCTCAGCCCACAACTGCCTGACAGTGCCTGGCACATACTCTATTCCAAAACATGTTATGCACAGCAACAAAGAGGAACCAGTATGTAAGACTATACAACAGTACATGGCGCACTCTATGTGACACAATGCACCACCTAGCCACAGGGGGTGTGTATGAAGCTAATGCATGTAGACATTTGTCATCCATTGAAATGAATGTTAAGTACAGTTTAAGTACTATCAGTACACCATGCTACTTGTTGATAGCAAACCCCTCAGTAACAAATGTGCTCATTCATCACTATAGGTGGCATACTGCTGTAATACACTACACATGTTGCTAGATATGCACATATATCCTGTGACACACATACCACCAAGGCCATGTTACAGGCATACCCACACACACATCAGACATACCTACAGGACACAAAGGTATGGCAACCCAGATCAGTTTTACCTGTGTAACATACAGTACTGTGTGTCAGCACCTACAAAACCTCATGCCTGAGGTTTGTAATGTGTGAGGACTAGAGGTAACAAACAAAACAGTGTGTCCAAGTAATGTGGATATAAACCATACTGTGCTGTTTAGGCCTACAGCTTCGGATAGTACTACTGTTCATACAGGATTTGTATTCACTAGTGTTACCAATCAATAAGCATACATGTACTGCTTAAGCCTACAATGGCACACTCCGGTCAACACCATGGGACTATGTCACACCGTATGCCTTACTGATTTTCCTGCCTAGCAATAGCATACGTATCCTTTGCTGGGATTTGAGATACAACACTACATACCATGATATACACAGTTTCCCACTAGGCTATCACACATATACATAACTTTGACACATTCGCCTACACATTCACCATCACTCCCAGTCAACCTCACATAGCAAGTAATGCAACTAGTACATGCGTGTGTGTATCGGGTCCTAGGTAGCTAACAGGCTATTATCCATAGGGCCTATGGAAGCCTAGCCATATGATACCCTGCCCTTCCACACCCATGTAATGTAGGTTCATGTGCCCCTGTCATGCAGAGCCACAGTGGTGACTCCCGGGTTGTGTTTCCTATCTCACACCCACTCATCATGATTATTCATGACAACTGCTAATGAGGACCTTCATTTGCTATTGATAGGTGGTTAGTTCCAGAGTATGGTATGTGTCTGAGATGATAATGTACCACTCCAGCATGTTCTGCTTTTTCACGTTACAGGGTTTAGATCAGTACAGTGTGTAGCTTGCATGCAGTTTAATCTGTATATATGGAGCATGTCCAACACCTGTGGGTTTGGCATAGCTTTGTATGTTAGGCAGAGGTTGCCTCTGGGTAGGCGGTATGTGACACAGTATAGCTGTGGTTTTGTAAGACAGTCTGCATAGGGCATCTGTTTGAATCTGGTAATACTCTTTATGAGGTATGTGTCTGGCGTCTACTGTTGCTGTGGATGTCTTCTGTGGTACATACCGACAGGGCCAGTGTACTCTATGATGGGTGTTATGACTGATGAGTACAGTGGAACACTGACCTCTTATTCCATGGATGACACAGCTTTTCTGATGACATGTGGACCGTACTCAGTTTACATGACTAGTGTGGCACTGTGATTATCAATAGGGACACTACTGTCCACCTTTGTCCCATAGTCTCTCATCACACTTTCGGTGTTGAGTAGACTACCACCTATGTTGTAGTTCATGGGTACAGGGTTTTTAACAAGAGGGATGGCAATACATTTACAACATTGAGCTTGGGCGTACATATGAACATCCATTGGTGTACATATAGATATACATATAGGCACATATAGAGTCCAACTTTCATGGTGGGAATATCAATTATGCAAAGGTTGAGAGGGATGCATTTATGTAATGATATCGCACAGTCTTGTACAGAATGCATGGAAGGTATTCTCAGCCCATGTACCTTTAGCAGGACCCCCCTATCTGGAAGACTAAAACCTGAGGAATCATACCCATGGCGTTTAAACACCAAATGTCATATGCCAGCACTGTATGATGTCTTGTTTGCCACACACTACCACCTACATATGAAAATGCACATAACAACCTGCAAAAGCATATAATTGTCCACCCTTCACAAACAGTTGCAGTATGTCCCTTGCTCTATGCACATGTTCAGATGCTAATTTATCAGACACATACATATCTTTCCATATGTATTTGCCATGCACACACAGGGTCCACAGTGTTGTAAGTCCATACACCTCATGGATGACCTGTTGGGCTTTGCTACAACATGGACAGTTGTCACATTTGTGCATACAGTAATAGTACAGGGAGTATATATAGCTGCAAATGCTAACATTACTATACTAGCCTGGTACAGCAGTTGCCAATGCTAAGCTACAAATTATGTTACTATCATGCATGTCATACTCTGTCACATCCAAGTTTATATAGGTGTTTGCACTACTCCCCAAACTGTCATTATACTCAGTACTGTACAGACCATAGATAACATGTTCAGATGTTCGACATATAATGCTGAGATGCAAATGTCACAGTTATATTCCACTGCACACAGCTACACACTAATTTGTCCATGGCAGTAGTTATGCATGGCATCACTGCATACATACCTACTGCTGCCACTTATGCATGTTTCTTGGTATGTACAGTACTATTCATAAACATCTACAACTTGCCGGTAACTACAAATCTGTTACATACCTGTTGCTCACTGTCAGGTCCATCTGTGTATGCTTTTCAAGGTTTTGTTTTATTTATTGAGTAAAGTTTTTTTACTTATTTGTTATTATTGGTTATTAATTAAGTTTTGTTTTCTTAATTAATATATTTCGATTTTACAAGAGTAAATATAATATTTAATTAAGTAAGGTTTCTTTATTAAGTAATAAAGTTTGTCAGTAGTTGCTGACATGTGCAATGTAATGATTACATGTGGGGATATCAAGTACAATCTGCTTTTATAGGTATCTGGCCATGTGCATGTGATGCCCCCTGCATCAATTGGTGTTCAGCATCTGGTAAATGCATACAGCCTGCTGTGTGGTAATTGCAGTACTCACTGTCATAGCAACCCAACGCTATAAATTGCTAAGGTATGTAGGCATAGACCTTTCAGATTTCCAGAGTGGAGCCCATGCTTGTTTGCTGTGGACACCGTTGTGTAAGTCAGAAGGTTGGTATACTTCTTATATCTGAAGCTAGAGGTGTAGACAGTGATGTACATGTTGTACTCAGGCCTGACTGTTGCCACTTGCAGTACAGAGCTATCAGTGTAGAGTTTAACTCACCCCTACAAATGCTTACACAACATTTATGTGACTATGTAGTTTCTTTTCTACTCATCTAATTAACTGTCATGCAAATGTAGTTATTGAGAAGTATTATTTTGGCACATGAACTGTTTGTGAACTGTTATACTGTGAATATTAATGTACTCACTTCTGCAGGGTTTGTGGTTTTATTGTTGACATTAGCACAGGGCTCACAGGACAACTGGACAATTCCAGCACTGTGTATGCCTACCTACATCCTTGGTAGACCCTAAACACACAAGTGTATTTAAAGTGTGTGTGGGGGGTTGCTGACATACAGAGAGCATTTTGTATTATTGTGTGAATGTTATCTTACTGGACTTAAAGCATTGGTGTGTACCTGTTGGTTTATCAGGGTAGGTGGTCTGTCTGCATAGGTCCCAACTGTGAACCTATCCAGATGGTTGTCAAATGGTACACTGTTATTCTTTGCCTGTGCAACTCCCAGATGTTTTCATTACTAGTACAATGGCATTGCTACAGTCAGTTGCTACCAGTACATGGCTACATCCTTTGGTATTTCTGTGTTGTACTCCCACATAAGGGTATGCTTGTAGAAGTCCTACCACAGCTATTTGCAGAGTTTGTAACAGCAGGATAGCTGCTATGCCTGTGTGTTTGTGCCTCTGCCAGGCCTATGAAACACTCAGATACATCTTTGCATGGAGTCAGGGATAGGTAGTTAAATGTGAAGTGCACCTTACACATAATAGAGACAGTAAAAGTCTAGACTTGTGTGAAGCAGTGCATATGGATTTGTACTCCTTTTACGAAGTACAAGTGGTGTCTACTGTTATTATTATCAGTATTCATTGTGTAATACCCCACCTTTCTGACTGACGTCAGTACTTTTCAGAGGGATTCAGAGGGACACAGCTTAAATATGTTTCACAATCAGGGACATCCCTGTAAAGTAGTCACAGTTAGGTAGTATGGCCTCTGCCCTAATCAGATTTGCCACTGTTTGTCTTGCTATGACACTGTTTGGGGGTTGTAAAGTGCCTCTGTAACTTTATTTGCTGCTAGAATGGCTGCTTCTCATATCACACTCATGTAATGCATTTCACAACAATTGCTGGCAAAGATCCACAAAACAAGCTTTGTGTTATGGCCTTCCTATTTTTCCTTTACATTCAGTCATTGAAATACATGATATATTTATTTGAGCACCAGGTTATTGTATATCTGCTGTGGCTTACTAGTAATTCATGCGGTCTATTGTGCCAATGGTCTGGGGTTTGAAACTGGCAGAGGTATTTTCTTTTGCTGCTAAGCAGAACAAGGGCCCTGACATAGAGTGACTAAGGCACTTTTAAGCAGTTGTAAGCGGGTTTGCATGGGTTTGCGCGATGCTTAGCAATGCTTAGCTAAGCACACACATGCGCACACTCGCTTAAACGTGCTTACTACTGCTTAAAAGTGCTTACTCCCACTAACCCCCATGCTATTTTCTTTGAATGAAAAGAAAATGGGGAGATGGGAAAGTGGTGAAAAAGGGGGCACAAAGAGGGAAAGACAGTAGGAAAAGAAGCCCGGGATGTGTAGGACGGGTGTAGGGAAGGTCCATAGCTGCCCATTTCTTTGCCAGCAACAGCTGTGCATATGCAATAAATTTGGAGTGACATTTGAAACCTTCCACCCCTGGGAGAGGGGTGAGGACAACAAAGTATGTTGTACTGCCAATTATATTTACCAGTTTACATGTCCAGCGGACATGTGTGCGAAATGGGCAGCTATGTATGGGGCATAATTTTTTTGTGGGTACAGATTGCCCTTTTTTTTTTCCAGGTGAGAGTGGAAAGTGAGGTAGAGGAAGTAGGTATGTTTGGGGAGGTAGGTTGGGGAGGTAAACAGACAAGACAAGCAAGACGCATACAGGGGCGGTGTATGATACATGGGGTGGGTGAACACAACTGACAGGGATGGATGCTTGGAAATCGCAAGCTCCTGAGCCCACAGATGGTAACAGTGGAACTGAGATCCCCACCCATGGGCAGTCACCACTGCTCCTTCACAGCCCCAAGGGTGGCTGTGCTGGGGGCTGCGTAGGACAGGCAGGCTCACCTGTGAGACATGCCACTCTCGCCTCGAGCTGGTGAAGGGGATCAGCGACTGAACGCTGGATCTCCCTACGCACCACAACCCGGACTATTTGAAGGGTGACAGGTGACCCTTCTCCACCCACGCTTGCACTGGGGGACAAGCCCCATCCCCTGCAGCGCTTCCACCTGAAGGTGGCACAGGACCAATGGAGGAGGGGACCCCGGGCTGGGCACCGGACCTGCTGGTACCAGGTGCACTCTCCAGCTGAGGAGGGACAGGTGGGTCCACTGGGACTGGCCTTCTCATATGTTCTGTGATTAGGTGTGTTTAATTACAACATAAACAACAGCATTCCAAATTAATTGTAACAGCATGCAGTAATATTCCCATTGACCCAACACATCAAGGTGCCAACAGTTGAACAGCAAGCATAACCCATGCATATATTGAATGACAGTGGACATTCCAACATCATGCAGGGATGATTGGTAGCAACAGGCCACCATGATTGTGGTGTTTGAACAGGGCACATGCATCAAAGTGAATGCAGATATTTATAGAATAATAGGACATATGTCCCAACAAATGTTTGAGATTACACATACCCATTGAGGTGTGGAATTGCATGGTTTATGCACATACAGTAGGGTGTAGAAAGAAACCTCAATTAACATCTTATAAGTACTTTTAGTCTACACTACATTCCTAGTGACTGCAGGTGTATATCCCCTACATGTATTATTACACTTTCCAACATGCATTAGGTTGTGTAATGGGTTTGGCTAGCTCATTATATGCCTGACCTATATCTGACATACTAACTGTCCAAGGTGCAGATGTTACTGCAACATCTTTCTTGATTTTATTTATATTTCTTTATCTACATATCTGGATGTGTTCACGTGACATTTTCAGTTCAATTTGTAAAGAACACTGCATTTCTTGTAGCACACTCACATTTCTGGGGAACAAATTACCAAGCTACTCATGTGCCAGATTTACTTATGCATGCCAGCCAGTAACTGACTGTTGAGGACTGTATATATGCTTCACAGCTACTAGCACTTCCATCACCCACTTTAGATGGGACTGCCCAACTGTGGGTTGCGAGCACTTACTAAAACAGTACTATTTGTATAATGCAAGGGTACAACAACATTTCAAAGTAAGTGACACAGACACACTCCAGGTTTTATACCTTTATTAATTACATTACACACTTTTCCACAGGGTCACTCCTTTATTTGATATTACAGTGCATATGGAAGACATATTCAAGACATATTATACCTTTATTAATAGGTTAGAACACTCTTTTTCAGGCTCACTCACTTATTTTATATGACAGTACCTGCAGAGATATTATTCCAGACATCTTTTACCTTTCTTAATGGGTTACTACACTCTTTTTTTGGCTCTCTGACTTATTTCATATAACAGCACATGCAGAGGACTTATTCAGGGCATTTTATGGCTGTATTATTGGACTACAACACTTTCTTTCAGGCTCTTTCCCCTATTTTATATAACAATACATGCAGAATAATCACTAACCTGCCTGGTGGTGCAGCCTTAGCAGCCTATCTGCATAGGCTTGCTGATTCACAGCATGGTCACCTGCAGCTGTGAAGTAATTGAAGGGATATTGAGACAAACCTATCCATTATACAGAATCAATTATCATTTCTTACATACTGCATTCCATGGCTACCTACTCAGTTGTGGGGCATCTTGCATCCCATGGGCCTCCTGTATCCATTGGTTCGGTAGGTCCTGCTTCCATCTCTTCAGGTCTGCATGGTTGTGACGGATCTGCTCACCAGTCCGAGGAATACCTGGGACACTGGTGAGGTCATGAGCTAACCGGTTCCAAGCCTCTGCCTTGTACTCCGTCCCTTGAAACTGGCCCTGCAGGAGTCTTAACTCATGATGGTGGACAAGGAGCCAAACCATGTATTTCGACTCCTCGATGCCCCAACGTTGTGCTCGGAAGTGTGTACCCTCTCCAGCACCAGCCATTCTAACTGCAGATGGGAGCTACAATCAGTTATGGTGAGTATTCCCGCCTATGGGGCTTAAATATGCCGCATTTCCCGCACTTTTTTGTGATTGGCCATTTTTGAAAATTCTCGGCTGACTGCAGACCTGCTTAGTAATGGTTAATCTACCATTTATAAGTATATGTATGTTAACAGTGGCTGTTTATCCTAAGCTGTCATGGCTTAGTGGTTCAATTCTTTGATTATGGTTTACAGAGTCGTGGATTCGAACTTTGTCATTGCATTTTATTTTAGTACTCTCCAGACAGGCTAGGGGGTGTGGCTATGTTTAGGCAACTTTGCTCTATGTTGATCCACGTTGCCCTACAGTGCGCTGGTTGGCGAGATGCGCACCTCCGCAAACCAATTGCGCTGGGTAAAGCGCTATTTAGCTATGGGCAACTACATTGCGCTGGGTAAAGCGCTATTTAGCTATGGGCAACTCTATTGTGCTGGGTATAGCACTGCTTAACTGTGGGCAATTATATATCAGGATCCTTTATAAATATATATTTTGTTCACTGATACATAGGCCATTTCACTGCTTTTTAGTAAAATTTTAATCATATATGTCGGGTATTATTTCATATACTAATTTAAAACATAAATAGGAAGGGGAGTGGTGGGACTCGAACCATGAATGCCACCTCTTTGTATGAGCACTCTACCATTACGCTATTGCTACTTGGTGTAATTTGTATAAACATTCCTTCTTATGCTCTTCCATGTCGG
This sequence comes from Protopterus annectens, assembly GCF_019279795.1. Taxonomy (NCBI): domain Eukaryota; kingdom Metazoa; phylum Chordata; order Ceratodontiformes; family Protopteridae; genus Protopterus; species Protopterus annectens. The sequence goes on from NC_056726.1 coordinate 1,369,590,394, forward strand.
GATTGCTAACTGCAGCTAAGCAATGGGCACACCCACGCACACACGCACAAATACGGGCAGCTATTTTGGGAATTAGAAAAAAATAAAATTAATGTTTTACTTTTTATAACTGTGATAGGGGTTTACAATGTCAGGGAGTGTGGTGTTGGGTACATGGACACTTGAGCGGACTCGGTCTTGTGTGTTTACAGTTTGCATTTCAGACACTTGCAGGGTCGTGGACATTTAGACTGCTCGGCAGTCGGACATACCCCCTGCTTTCCTGCACGGTCTGTGTTAGACATGCAGTTGGGTCAGCATGCCCTCATGAATATTCATGGCACGCTGACATCATACCGTTCAACTGCAGCCTCCGAGTAAGACTTATTTAGTCTTACACGGAGGGTTCATGAATCCGGGGGCAAATTTTAAATGTGGCTTTATTAAGTTTCCTCTAAAGTTTTGCAGGGAGATTTGTATTGTTAACTCTAGGGGAAATTATGCTATATGGCTGGAGCAATTTCTGTGAAGGCTGTTTCACCTACAGTTGAGCAGAAGCATGGCCTAAAGGTGAGTGGTCTGTTATCTAGCACACTGTGGAGTACATAAGTTGGTTCTCTAATAGTGCATTAGCAGTGGGCAGTGGCCAAGTGTGAAGAGTTTGAAAATGAAAGTATTTAACATTATTATCACTCTGTCTTTTAATGGGATCCAGTGCTGTGTGTACTGGTTGGCCAAGAGGGCAGATTGATACATTTTGTTTTGCGCGGCTTTTAGTTTAGGGGGTTTGATACTAAACTCGATGGATATTAGAGGAAGTGCATATACAAGTTTCCAAATTAAGATACTTTTGGCTAGAAGTAGTCTAGCGTTTGCGGTGAGAATGTCTACTATTCATGTGCATTGTTTTAGATGAGTTAAAGCTAAGTGCCTGTGATTTATATCAATATCATAAAGTAGACTATTGTACAATGTGTGAAGTTACTGGTTTAGTTATTAGAATTTGTAATATAGGGAAAAATAAAACAGTATGGTCACTAGTTAATTTCTGATCATACATTATGTTGTAAATAGTGTATTTTTAACTGTTTTTGTTTAAGGAGCAATGCAAAGTCAATCTTGAGATTAAGACTAGCTAGACTAGTTGATTGTGATATTTAGATTAACATGCTTAACACTAAAAATGTATCTGACATGAGGCTAGTTTACTAATATTGTATAAACAAATAATTATAAAACAGTTTTAATAGCAATCAATGCATAAATAAGTGCATTATGCATGGGGATTGCACAGTATATAAGAATGAAATTATGGAATTAATAATGTATATACATTGCTTTAAAACATAACTCCAAAAGCAATTATATTCTCAAGTCTTTGAGATCATGACTCAACAGTAAAACATATGCAAAATATACTAGGATCATCTTCTAAAACGGTATACAGTCTTTGAAGGAAATAAAATTGTTCAAAGTTCATCCTGGACTTTCAAAAAGTCAAACTCAGCCTCATTGAGGAACAGTCACAAATATTTAGAATGTCAAGAATTGTTATTTTATTATCTGGATCAATCATCATAAGTTACATTATGACAGTTTTATGCAAAAAATGAAAGTGTGAGATCTGTAACATTCAAATTTTGTAAATTTAGATATATTCACTATTGAAGTGTCGCAGGCTTCTGTTATAATAACAATGTTAACTTCTCGTATGTTAAAAGGTAAGTACTAGGCTTGCTGCCCTTGCAGGCCATTTTTAAGTCTAGCCAGTTTCTCTTTTTGTGCTCAAAATAACTCATCCCATTTTGTTATAGATTGGCCTTACCCATCCCATGGCCGATGATTATATGTAACCCTGATGGGAATATCTTGGATCATAATCTGAGGGTACCCATGCATGGGATAAGGCATTTAATAGCTGCATCTGTCTAGCAGTAGTACACTGGCAGTCCTGGAGTAAATGTTCTGCTTTTCATCCATAGATCTAAGTTACATTTGAAAATGGACAGCAATTAACTTTGTTTTATGTGGATGGGAAGTCTATTCCACAGCAGCAGTATCTTCTGCGAAATATACCTGACCCCTCCAAACCATTCTGTTGATCTTGTACAAGAGGTTTAAATCCTTAAACCAAGTATTTCTGATATTATTTGACTTGATGTGGAGTAAATCCATACCTTGTAAGGAACATGCAGGTCACCTCTTAGCAGTCTGTAAGTACTAAGTAGAGTGACAGGGCTTTTAGTTGGTCCATGTAAGCCTTTTATCATTTTAGTAAGGTCTCTCTGTGGGTGTTATGGTTGTTGCATATGCCTGGACAGACACATGCCAAAGAGGGCATTATATTCAATGACTGGCCTAATGAAGGCTGAGTAAAGGGGGGACAATGACATCCAATGATCTAGAGACAATCTCTTTGTATATAACCTGTGCAATATATAAGGATTTTCTTACAGTGATACACATATGTTTTTCAAAAGTTAGGATGCTGCTGTCCATATAAGTTCCTAAATCCCAAACAACTGTGTCAACTCTTAGGGCCGTATGGCTAATGTGGTAGTTCCCTGGGGTAGATGACTTCCCAACATATACAATAATGCATTTTTTGGCATTTTGTTTCAGACCATGACTTTGACACCACTTTTTTATTTGATGGAAACTTTCCTGCAGGATGGCTAAGTCATTTGAGGATTCAGTGACTGCTCCTAGCTTGCAACCATCTGCACTCTTAGTTTTTAAAATTAATTCCTTTTGCTACTTACACTTCATCAACATGCAGATTTCACAAATATGCAGCTTGTTGAATGGCTTATATACATGTATATATATGTGTGTGTGTGTGTGTGTGTGTGTGTGTGTGTGTGTGTGTGTGTGTGTGTGTGTTATAGCACCTGTTAGATTTAAACATCTTACTCTGGTCAGTGACACTCCTAAAGAATTTCAGTGCCCTGTAGGAACTCATGTCCACTGCAAACATGACTTTGTGAAATATCATCATGTAAAATTTCACATAAGGAAGGAAATACAGACACTAGGTTATTCAATGGCTCATAGGTTCATAGGTTCATAGGTTGGTACTAGGCCCTAGGGCCTATACAAGCCTAGCCATAACAATTCCCTGGCTATTTCTTCCCATATTATCCCTCCAGCATGTTTTGTTTATTGTGATGACAAAGTTTAGATCCCTGGAGCGTGTGGCTCTGAGTGATTGGGATTTCTTTAAGTGTAGCATGTCCAACAGCTCTGGGTCTGAGATGGCCTTGTATGTTAAGCAGAGATCACCTCGGAGTAGACGATATGCGACAGAGTATAGCTGGAGTTTTCTAAGGCAGTCAGCATAGGGTTTCTGCTTAGACCTGTGATTCTTTTAGTGAGGTATTTCTGCGGCCTTTCCAGTTGTTGCAGATGTCTTGAGAGGTACATACCAAATGGGGCATTATTATTTATTTATTTATTTATTATTTATTTCAGTTTGATTACCGGGGAAGTCCACTGGGCTAATGGGCCCGTTTTCAGTGGAGGCCCGGGGAGAAAAGCTCCAAAACAAACAAACAAATCAATACATTTATATATACAGATTACAAAAATAATTTCAAAGTACATGCTAATCCATGTTCAAATTCTGAATTACAATGATAATTCCAGTAAACAAGTAAAGTCAAAGTCACTCTAAGAAACAAGTATCAGGTGTTGTAACAGAAAAAACACAACAATTCCACTTTTGTTTTGAGAGAAAAGCAATACTTGGGATAATACTGTTTTTTTTTGTTTTTTTTTTGTGCTGTTCACTAAGCATAGTGCATTATAGAAAGGAGAACAGGTGCAGAATAGAAGGAGGTTAGTCTGGGGCAAATGGAGTGGAAAGTTTAGGTATTAAAGGCAAAGGAGTGCAGATGCAAATTCTGTTATGAAAGAAGTAGGAATGAAGCAGAATTTTGAAGTTGTTTAGGTTGGTACTGGTCCTAAGTGACAAGGGCAGGGCATTCCATTTCTTAGCAAGTGTAAAGGATAAGAGAAGCTGGACAGTAGGGCATTGAGATTTTTGAACTGTGATCAGGTTGTGTTGTGAAGATCTAAGTGGTCGAGAGGGGGTATAAGGGAGCAGGAGATTTGTAAGGGCTGGGCAGTTTGAAGGGTATAGTAGTAGCTTGAAGGCTGTGGTGAGTTGGAGGAGGTTAAGTTGATTAGGAAGTTCGAGCCAGTTTAGGGTGAGAAGGGAGGAGCAGTGATGGGAAGAGGATTTCGCATTAGTGGCAAATCTGGCGATTTTGTTGTAGCATAACTCAAGTTTGGATGTAAGAGAGGATGAGAGATTAGTTAGCAGGGGGGCACCATATAGGAGGGAAGGAAGGAGGAAGGTAGAAGCAAGGGTTAGTCTAGAGTGAGGAGAGAGGAAGTGGTTGTTTCTATACAATAGACCTAGTTTTATGTGAGTTTTTTTGATATTCCGTTGGATATGTGTATTAAATTTTAGTTGATCGTCTATAGTGACACCAAGAAGTTTGGAGGAGGATACAATTTCGATAGAACAGTTATTAAGGCTAGTCATTAGGAATTACTTTTTGTCGAGAGAGGAGGATTTAGAGGGAGAGAAAAGGAGTATCTTAGTTTTGTTGGCATTTACAGAGAAGTGGTTTTGTAGCATCCACTTTTCAGTGGTAGAGAATGCACTTTGGGTTAGGGCTTGGAGGTCTGTTAGGCTAGAGGCAGAGCAGATTAATGTTGAATCATCAGCATATTGAACGATTTTAGTGTTGGGGATGGCCTTGTAGAAGTCATTTATGAAGATATTAAATAGTAGTGGACCGAGTATGGAACCTTGAGGTACTCCGGCAGGAGTAGGAAGAAAAGAGGAGGTAGCTTGGCCCCATTTCACTGCTTGAGATCTGTTAGAAAGGTAGCTGGAAAACCAGGAAAGGGATTGTGAGGAAAGGTTGAGATTTGATAAGTGGTTTAGGAGGTGTGTATGTGAGATGGTATCAAAAGCTTTGGATAAATCTAGAAGGACAGTGGATACTATATTACCAGCATCACGGGCAGAGTTAACTGAGTGTAGGAAGGAGAGAAGGGCAGTGTTAGTACTATGTCCAGGGCGGAAGCCGTGTTGGGTAGGAGAGAGAAGCTGGTGCTTGGTGAGGAAAGGCAGGAGTTGTAGGTGGATACATTTTTCTAGGATTTTAGATATAGGGGAGAGAATGGCAATAGGGTGGAAGTTTGTGACTGAACAGTTTTTGCCACCTTTGTGGAGAGGTAGAATGTATGCAGAACGCCAAAGTTTATGTACGTAAGATTCAAGTAAAGACCTGTTGATTAGGATGCTGATGGGAAGAGCAACAGCGTGTTGGGCAATTTTTAGGAAGGCAGATGGGATGTTATCTGGGGCATTAGAGCAGGACTTTAATTTAAGAAGGAGTTTTTTTATTTGGTTGCTAGATACAGGTTTTAGTCTGAAAGAGGGTGGTTGAGAACTGTTTGATGAAGATTGAGTAGAGGCAGGAGATATATGATTGTTGGAAAAAGTTTTAGTTAGCTCGGCAATGGAGGAGGTGAAGATGGAGTTAAATAGAGAGGCTATTTCAAGGTCGGTTTTGCTGGTATCTGGACAGGGGTTGTTTTTAGTACCAGGTCTGAGCAGAGAGTTGATGGAATTCCAGAACAGTTTGGGGTTTCCAGCATGGTTTTCTTGAAGTTGAATGTAATAAGATTTTTTTGTCTTTAATGATTTGTTTCTTGCAAAGGTTTCTTAGCTGCTTGTATTTAAGGAGTGATTCAGGTTGTTTATGTTTATTGTAGGTTTTCCAGGTTTTATCTCTAAGGAGCATTAACTTTTTAGTATCTTTGGTGAACCAGGGGGAGGTTTTAGCTTTAAGTCTTATAGTTCTGGTAGGGGCTAGTGAGTAAAGGACTGTTAAGAATGTAGAATTGAAATGGAGGATGGCTTCGTCTAGTGGTAGAAGTTTTAAAGGGTTCCAATTAATTTGTTTAAGTGAGACAGAGAAGGAAGTGGGGTTGAAGTTTGAGAGGTTTCGAGTGTGAGTGTAAAGGTGGGAGTGGGGTGGGGGGAGTAGCTCGTATGGCAAATGCAGGTAGGTGGTCTCCTAGACGGTCTGAAGAGGTGTCAGATTTTATGACTTTGTTTGGATGAGATACGAGAATCCAATCGAGTATGGAGCCTGGAGGATTGGCTTTGTTAGGTCTGGTAATGGAATTAATGAGTTGGGTGAAATTAAATAGGTTGATGGTGATTGAGGGATTTGGGTTTGAGATTTTGTTCCAGTCTATATTTACATCACCTAAAATAAAGGTTTCAATACTAATATTAGAGGAAGTCCAGGATAGGATGTCCTCCAGAGTATTAGTATTGTTGCCTGGCGGAATGTAAAGACAGATGATGCAGATACTTTTATGGTCATTCATTTTTAGTATGCCGATTACAAGTTCAGTGTTATTGAATGATGGGATAGGGTTTGGGTAGGGAGTAATGGACAGGAGGCTGGAGTAGATTAAAGCAACGCCTCCACCTTTTTTATTAGGTCGGTCGGATCGTAGAGAATGGAATCCTGGGGGTAGGACTTCTGAGTCATGAATGTGAGGTTTAACCAGGTTTCAGTGATGGCTGCTATATCAGGTGAGTTATGATAGAGCCAAGCATGGAAGTGGGATAGTTTATTTTTTAGGCTTTGGGCATTGATGGTAAGGAATTTGAGTTGTTTGCTAGAGCATTTTTTGTGGTGATTAGGGGAAATTATATTCTATAATAGGTCTAATGAGGGATGAGTACAGTGGGACAATGAACTCCTTTTTTCTGGATGAAAAGCCCTTAGTGATGAGGTGTGCCACATGGCGATGTGGTTATTGAAAGTGAGACCATTGTCCACCTGTGTTCCTAAGTCCCTAATATGGCAGTACATTTGGCCTTTGCACCCTCCATTCTTGTAAACAAATAAGATCCTGACTAAATGCATAACAAGTATGAGACCTGTAACATTCAGATTTTGTAAATTTACTATTGAGGTATCTAAGGCTTATGTTATTATAACAATTTTAATGTCTTTAAAGATCACCCCTGTTGTTACATACACTTCATGAACATGCAGCTTGTTGAATGGAATATCTAGCTATATTTGTGTGTGTATATCTATATATAGATATAGATATAGATATATATGGGTGTCGGACACTGTACTGAATGTACAGTGTCCCGACATGCAGTAGATGGAAGCCAAATGGTTGACACAGGCAGGGAGTTGACAGGTGTGCGAGATCCTCATTTCTCCAGGTAGGGGAATATTTCCTTTCCTGAAGGATTATTTGATGTCAGAGTTATTATATATAATTAGCAGGGGGTGAGGAGGGCTTGCCCCCCCTGCAAAAATGCTTGCCATTAATTTAAGCAACTCCAGAGTAATCCCTGAAGTATGCACATAATGTGTCACTCTGAGTGTGTTTGACATTCAGACATTGATTTGTAGGGTGTGGAAACACTTTACGTTCAATACAGTGTCCCACACCCACATGTGTGTGTGTGTGTGTGTGTGTGTGTGTGTGTGTGTGTGTGTGTGTATATATATATATATATATATATATATATATATATATATATATATATATATATATATTCATAAGTATGTGTGTGTTAAAGCACCTATAATCTTCAAACATCCTAATCTGGTCACATGCTCTCCTAAAGAACTTCAGTGCCTGGAAAGAACTAATATCCATTGCAAAAATTACTTTGTAAAATATCCTCATGGAAAACTTTCACGTAAGGAAGGCAAATACAGAGATATGATTATTCAATAGCAGTACAGTTTGGACTTTGCACCCTCCCTTCTGGACAACGAGTGATAAAGTGTCACATCTCTTTTGGAATTTGCCATGTTTTATTTAAAACAATATTGACAAGAGCAGGCTGGGAATATGATCCTGAAGAAAATCATGCATAACATATATATTCTGACTGTAGGAATAATAAACTTTTGAACAAATACACAATGGTAAAGCACTAATTTGACAACCAAAATAAATTACAAGGGAAGAATAGTCACAAATTTAATAGAAGGACATTTAACGCTTTCATCACTGCTGAATAAGGACATTGCAAGTGAAACACTCATTAAATATTGAAGCATGCATCACATGATCATCTGAAACAGCAGATTTTAAAGTGAAAGTACAGAAAAAAAGGAACTGTACTAGGTACACACAATAGATAAATAATGTATAACATTAATTCATATAAACAAACAGGGCACATACATATGTAAACAGTATTATATTAATAAGTTATGCCATGCAAACTCGTCCATAAATATTAATTTTAAAAACGCATTTATAACTTAGAGGCAGGCATTTTAAGATCTACTAGTGGATATGGCTTCATTAAGACCATACTGTAAAAAATTTCATTCAGCAAAACTGGAAACTACCTCTCCACTGCCCAAATTTTCACAGAATTTCCAGATTCTTGCCTCTTATTCTTGGTCTGTTTCTCATACAATATGTAGTTTTCCAGCAAATGACTGAGAACTGAAGCCACTAAAAATGACAAACATTTGAATTTCAGAGTTCATTACCTTCAAAAATGCGTGCCAATGCAACATCTATTATTCTATTAACTTTTCTACATTTGTAAAAGCAATATTTAAAATCTCTCTGATTTTGGACCTTTGCCCCCTCCTGTTATTCACAGCTTTGTCTGAATTTCTTGCACTAAGAAGTTGAAAGGCATAGTGTGTAAGGGTCCATGTTTCATATACCAAAGCAAGAGGAATATCAAAGCAAGTCTTGGAACATGAAATCTTAGACTTGACAAAGCAACCCATCATCACAAAGGAACACTACAACCTGTGAGAGATGCACTTATATAGCCAAACTAGAAGCAAAGCTCTCTTCACCCAAGACTGGACTAGACAGTCATGAGGAGAAGGTAAACAGCTGCACCACACCACACTCATCACTAGTCCCTCAAAACCTACACCACCAAAATGCACACATAGCAACACAAAACACACACCTACATTCGTGGAGGCTCTCAATAAAAATCTGCTCAAGCAACAGAGACCTCCAAAACAGAAACGCAAGCAACCTCCACCCCCCCAACACAACCCAAATTACACATAACCAACAAACTCAGTGTGCCACTCAACCACAGCCCATAAGGCATAACAAGGTACCCAACTCTCTAGTCATAGGTGCATCTATAGTCAAGCACACTGATGTTCCACTCACCAGGCTAAACAAGGAGAAAGTTACTGTCAGCTACCTGTCGGGTGCCAGGATCCGCAACATAACGCATGCACTAAGGTCACTCCACAACAAATACAAATATGACTCTGTCATTGTCCATGACCTGAGATGTACCACCCTGGACTACATGAAAAGAAACATGGACGAGCTCTCCGATCTTGTAGCCCAGGCTGGTATGACCCTAGCCCTGAGTAGCATTCTGCCATCACCCAGAATGATACCACAGTACAAGGACAAAATGATTGACTTCAACAATTGGCTAAGCATGATCGATAGACCACAATGCTTTGCCAGAGATGGCCTGTACCTGTCGGCCCTTGGGATTATGGATACTGGCTATGGCTCTTGCCACCCCCTATAGTGCCTTTTTTAGGCAAGGTTCAAATGACAAATTCACCACCGTAACAGGTACAAGCAAGCAAAATCTGAGGGTAATGCTACTCATTGCTAGAAGTCTAAACCTCAAATTGCAGTCACTCAAGGCACTCCTTAAAATGGAGAACATCGACACCTGCGCATTGACAGAGACTTGGTTCAAGGCTCCAGAGAGCACCCCTGCATTACCAAGCTATAATTCATACCACACCTTTTGGCCACCTAACCTGGACTGAAACGCTAAAGGTGGAGGTGTGTCCATATGTATCCACACCTCCAGGCTAGTTGCTCAGCATAATGTATCCGAGATTATCCAAGTGCAACTAACTCTGGGCAAGAGTGCAATCCAAATTGTAACTTGCTACAGATCCCCCACCATGCTCCAGGATTCCCACTCCTCATTTCTTGATACACTGGAAAATATCAGGGTACAATCCAACACCCTAATAATGGGCGATTGCAACTCCCCCACCATTAACTGGGAAAACTACCCATGTACCAACTCTTTTGCTCAACGTTTTCTGGAATTCATAAATTCCAATGCCTTGGATCAACTTATCCAACCCCCACCAGGGGCAGCAATATCCTAGGCCTGGTCATTACCAACATGGGTGACTGGTGCTCCACACCAGAGGTCATTTCCTTGTTGGTCAGATCTGAGCACAAGCTAATCAGCCTAGACATCCACATCCCTCCCCACCCCCCATTAAGGAAACCACTGTAAAATATTTCTCCAAAGCCAACTTCACACTTCTTAAGAAAAAAGTGGCAAACTTCACGACACCCATGCAGATGGACAATAGAGGTATGACTGCTGAATCCTATACAAATGCACTTTATAAGCACTTACATGAGTTCATGGATAATGCTTTCCATAACAGAACCACAATGCTATCCTCCAAAAAAGGAAGCCAATCTGGTGGTCTCCTGCCATAAACAAACTCTACACCAGAAGAAAGAAACTGTTGCAAAAAAAAGTAAAATCCCATGACTGGAAGAACTCCCTGGTCAGCCTCAGTAAGAAGCTGTGATCCCTCATAAAATCCTCCAAAGCTAGTTATGAATCACCACTGATTCTAAAGACAACCACGAAGCATCCTACAGCTATGTCAAGAATCTCAATGGCAACACTCAGATCTGCTCTGATTTACAGCACAATGGCACTAAATATACAGAATCAACTGATATTGCCAACATCCTGGCATATAGGTTCAGTGCTAAGTTTACCCCTCCCCCTCACCCCTTAAAAGGCCCATCTCTATACTGGAAGAATGCAAAGTTCCTGTAATCATGGCTGCACAGGTAAAAACCACACTCTCCAAAGAACACAGCATCCATGGGACCTGACAACATCCCAGGCAGCATTCTACAGGAACTACAGAATGAACTGGCACCCCATCTAAGCACCATGTTCAATCACAGCCTCACCTCAGGCTTTCTGCCCACTGAATGGCACACAGTGATGGTTATCCAACTCCACAAAGGGGGATCCACCATGGCAGGGGCGGCTCGTGCTATACGTCTGCAGGACTGCAGCCCTCCCACCTAGAGAAAACAAAAGAAAAATCTGTGAAACAAGAAAACAAAAATAAATAAATAAAAAACATGAGTCCCGACTCCTCTGCACATGCGCGGACACATTGGGGAACTCAGAATGCCTTTGTCAGCAGTCCAGATACAGACAAAGAGATACCCATGAATCTGTGTGGTGATGACCACACAGAGCAGAGGAGCTCCAGACTGATTCAGCTACAGTCAGAACCAATGAGGACTGAGGGGTGAGTTCTCACAGGCATTTCACTGCTGCACAGGCTTTGTTTGTGAAACAGGTAGGTGTGGAAACAGTTGCTGCCTGGATTATACTGCTGGACACATTTTTTATAGCAGATAGGTGTGTGTGTGTGTGTGTGTGTGTGTGTGTGTGTGTGTGTGTGTGTGTGTGTGTGTGTGTGTGTGTGTGTGTGTGTGTGTGTGTGTGTGTGTGTGTGTAATACACCAGTTGCTATATACTGGTGTCTAGAGAGAACAAATGGTGGTGGGTAGAGATACTCAGGCTTGAACTCTGTACCTTGGATGCAGGTGGCAAGGACCTGAATTCCCTATCCACCACCATTTCTATAAAAATATTGCAGATTTTTGCCTCATATTTGTTCTGTTCCTCATAAAATCTGTGGTTTCTGTATCTACATTGTTCCTTGCAAAGTCTGTAGTGCAGTGGTGCACTGGTAGCATTGCTGCCTGACAGCTACAGGTTCTCTGGTTTGATTCTTGGCTGGGGTGCCTTCTGTGTGGAGTCTGCATGTCCTCCCATCTTACAAAGATGTGTCTGGAGTTTCTCCCTGCTCTGCTGAAAAATGTGTTTTGTTCCAAGTCAGACTAGTTTCCTGGTTAAATGTTTAAAAATAACAGGCATTTGAATTTCAGACTTCATATTCTTCAGAAAGTACATGGTAACACAAAACTGTTTATTCTAGCAGTTGTCTAGGTTTATAACATGGATATTTGAAATCTGTCCCTATTTTTGTGACTGTATTCCCCCATTATTCGCTTCGTCCAGGTATTTTGTGCTAAGGTTGAGAGCTGTCTATGGTGAGAACTGAATTCACTGAATGTTTGGGGGCTGTATTCCCCCCCATTACTGGCTTTGTCCACATGTTTTTTGCTAAGAGGTTGAGAGCTATGGTGAGAACTGAATTCACTGAATATGTTTGGGGGCTGTATTCCCCCATTATTGGCTTTGTTCAGGTGTTTTGAGCTAAGAGGTTGACAGCTGTGGTGAGAACTGAATTCACTAAATGGTAGCCATTTAAGTTTGTCTTCCTCTCTTTCACAAAACAGCTGATTTGGCATAGTGGTATGTTTCTCTGACTGTTTTGCCCAGGGTCCTGGGTTAAAGACATGGCAGTGAAATGTATGGTGGTAACACAGCATTTTATTCTAGCAACTTTCCAACATTATACAAGCAATGTTTAAAATGTGTCCCTGGTTTTTGGGCTTTTGTCCCCCGTCCAATAGATTTTGTCTTTTTCCAGATTTCTTGTGCTGCAAAGTTCAGTGATACAACTGTGTATCAAGTAGATTTTACAAACAGCTGAGAGCTGCAGGGGAACAAAACTTTAGTGCTGCTTATTCTGAGCCTGCTTGTATTGTTAATAGCGCAACAGGTAGTGTACTTGCTTTTGATGCAGAAGGCTGTGGGTTCTACTCCCACAGTATATAGATGCATTGCTGATACTGTACTGTGTTGTAAAGGGGGTGGATGCTGCAGTCCTTTTTAGATACCTAGAGTAGTAACTATGAACCTGTTATCGGTTTGCCATACAGTCCCTATTGCGATATTACTAGCTTATCATTTTTTTTAATGCATGCAACATAGGCAATTTATTCCTCAAGGGCAACAGGCACTTTATTTGTAGATGAATAAACAATGACATATAGAGTTGTTTGCTAACAGCAACCTCTTCATTGTTACAGATTTCTTTAATGTGGAATTATTTAGATGACCTTTACTACTTCAGAAATTGTGCATATTTACTGATACTGGTGGACTGTAGAAGGTTGAGTAGACTTTTATGATGGAAATGTTCTGAATTGGGTAGTTTTGTCATTGGTGCATGCATTTTGTTTCATTGTTTACTGGAAAAATGTTCAAAACAATAAATTCAAAATGCCCTCTAACAACTGTACTGTATTGTACAAGGCATACAATCGGGAAGGTGTATCAAAGAGCATGTGTATGTTTCGTGTTCAAGGGGCCTATGATTTGAAAACAGCCCAAAAGGGCCCTATGATTTGAAAACAGCCCAAAGTTAATCTTTATCTGCTCTGGAAAAATGTATTTTCTTTGAATGTGGGTTTCAATGCTGTTTCCATGCATGTGAGTTTCAGGGGCAGAGAAGTTTTAATGCTAATTCTGTTTTCATTGTGAGACTGCAATGCTTTGTTTAGCAGATATATATATTGGGGTTTGTGCTGTAAAAATGCAAAATAAAACTTTCAAATGAAATCCAAATCATCGCAGAAGTAAAGCAGTATGCACATTACAGTGTTTATGGTAAATGGGGCAAAATAACCAAGGAATGGGACATTGGAATGGTTGCAGGGGGGAGGCTGCAATCGACCATGATTTTGAGAGGGGAAGGGCAGCAAACTCACACAGCCCCATTGAACTATACCTCTCAGCTGTCCATAGTTTTGCAGAATGAATAGATTTTTGCTTCTTATTTTTAGTTTGTTCCTCATAAAATATGTGGTTTTCTGGCAAATCATTTAGGAATGAAGTCACTAAATGACAGACATTGAGTTTTACATCATAACCTTCAGAAAAATGCATGCTAAAGCAAGACCTGTTATTCTATCAACTGTCTTAAGTTTATACAAGAGCAATTTTTAGTAGTGTTTGTATGTTCCCCCAATATATTTGGCATTGTCCAGATTTCCTGCATTAACAGGTTGAGAGGTACGTGCAAATAAATTGCTTTATAGAATTAGGCATATCCAGACCTCTCAACTGTCTCCGATTTTGGCTCAAAATGTTGCTCTTCCCCTAATAATCCCTCAGCAAAATGACAATTTTGGAAGAAAACATGGAGAGTTTACAATTAATAAATAACTGTAATAATCAGTTATAGATTACTTTTATTTCAGAAATGCATGTAGATTCTTTTATTTTGTCAGCTGCTCAAGTTAGCAGTACTAATATTAAAAAGTGTCCCTTCTTTGAAAGGTTCCCAGCTGTATTGTGTGGCTATTTTATATTTTTGCATCACATTTTTGGTCCATTTTCCATAAAATTGTGTTTTTTTGGCAAATTAGTGGCAAATCATTAAAGGCTGAAGTCAGAAAATAATGAAAGACATTTGAGTTTCAGATTTCGTACCTTTCAGAAAATTCATACTAATGCAAGACCTACTATTCTATTATCTTTCTAGGTTTATAAGAGCAGTATATTTAAAAAGTGTCCTTATTTTTGGGCCTTTGTCCCACTTATGTGTATGGCTTTGTCCAGATTTCTTGCTCTGAGGTTGAGAGGTATGACAAATGTGTCAGGGCCATCACAGTCAGCCAGAGACATTTCAAATTGTGACAAACTTGTTGCACCCCACTCCCCCATGTAGTGACTCTGGATGTGAACAAGCAAGGCAAGGAGCAGTTATGCGGTGTAAATGTGCAGACTATCCCCCCCCATCCAAGTAAACACAAGTACTACAGTGGTTTTTCATCTGTCATTGATTTTGCAGAATGTTCTGGTTTCTGTCATATTTTTATACTGTTGATTTATGCTTATTATTACTCAGAAAGTGCCTTTTGCTCTGTGTTTAAGTAGCAGTGCTTTAATGACCATCAGGTAAGCTTGTCTGATATTGTAAGATGCAAGTAAGTTTTAATAAGCAGTATTGCCAACATTGAAAGCCTTTCTGTTGTTGCCATGCAGAGAATACTTACATAACTAGATAACGTATAAGCCTTGGGTATTGAAATGCATATGACAGTATTTGTAATAAAGGGGAGGATTACATTATGTTAAGCTCATTACAGGCTTTACCTGCAAGCTAAACAGAATGCCAGTCTATAATATGTGGTCCATATCCTGTGTAGTAATCCTTTAAGCAATATATGTTGAGCTTGTTTCTTGTTTGCTTTTCATTTTTTACTTTGATCATGTTTTCCCCATGAAACAAGAAGATAGTTGTTGTCAGGCAGCAGGTCATTTTTGGATAAGAAACATTTTCACAAGTGGGGTTATCACAGAGATTGCTACTTTCAGCATATTACTTGGTACTTTAATAAAGCTGAATATAAATTATAATTAGAACTGGAGTGCAAGGAGAAGTGATTTGAGTTAAGAGCTGCTTGTTTTTCTTATACTTGATTTTGACTGGCATTCCAGTAATGTATTTAAAAAGTAATTTATTTTTTATGCCTCACATCCTTTTTGTTTCTATCTAAATATTAAGTAAGCTGTCATGCAGCCAATGGGTTGAAATATATTTTTTTCTTCTACACTTCATTTTGTCTTGATTGGACTCTCATAATGATGGTTTGGCACCCAGGGCAGTGTATTTAATTAAAGTTACAGTTTTTGTGGTTTTGAGCATAGACCCTCCCCTTTCTAATTGGCCACACCCATTCCAATTGGCCCCACCCATTCAGCTGTCTCCTGCAGCCCCCCTTTGATTTGAAGTCACCAGCCATCACTGCACCACGGACCCCAGGAACTACCACCCCATTAGCTTAACGAGCCTGATCTGCAAGGCCATGGAACGTATCATCATGGAACTTATAAAGAAAGACATTGGTAATCTCCAAACTCTGGACCCCACCCACTCTCAGGTTTGTAAAAGGCAGATCATGTATCCTAAACCTGATTGACTTCTTTGAAGCAGTCACCAAAGCCTTAGACGAGGATAAGGTGGTTCACACAGCTTCTCTAGATCTCACCAAGGCTTTTGACACCACCCCCCCGGAATTATAGATAAACTCACTAAACTAGGTATAAATCCTTATGTCACAATATGGGTTGCCAACTGGCTCACTGACAGAACCCACACTGTGAAAATAGCAGACTCCAAATCCAACTTCAGACCAGTGACAAGTGGAGTACCACAGGGTTCAATCATGGGTCATCTCCTATTTGGTATCTACTTTTCTGAAGTACAGGCTAACACAGAAGACCTTTGGCTAATGAAGTTTGCAGATGACTGCAAACTAGGAGCCATAATTGAAACTCCTAATGATGTGGACATCCTACAAAAGGGCCTCACCGAGACAAATGTCTGGTGTCAAAGCCATGGCCTCAGGCTCAATGTCAAAAAGTGCATTGTCAACCCCTTTGGTAAAAACTCTGTACCCATGTACATAGGTGGTAGTCTACTTAACACCAAAAGTTTGATAGAGACCTTGGGACACAGGTGGACAGTAGTCTCTCCTTTGATAATGGCATCACCACAGTAGTCAGGAAATCCTTCTACATGGCACACCTCATCAAAAAAAGTTTCTCATTGAGGAAAAAAGAGGTCATTGTTCCCCTCTCCTCATCACTCATTAGACCCATTATAGAGTACAACACCCCTTTTGGTATGTACCTCACAAGACATCTACAACAACTGGAAAGGCTGCAGAAATACCTCACAAAGAGGATTACCGGCCTCAAACAGATGCCCTATGCAGACCATCTAAAAAAACACCAGCTTTACTCCGTCGCATATCTCCTACTCAGAGGTGATCTCTGCCTAACATACAAAGCTATGTCAAACCCAGAGTTGTTGGACATGCTCCAATTAAAGAAATCCCAATCTCTCCGAGCTACACGCTCTAGGGACCTAAACCTTGTCACGACAATAAAGAGAATATGCTGATGGGATAGATTCCTGTCCCAGAGACTTCCCATACTCTGGAACAAACTTCCTGTCTATATCAAACAAAGCTCCTCATTAGCACTCTTTAAGAAAAATCTTGATGATTTGATGGGAAACAGGAAATTCACCCTGGGGATCACCTCTGTGGCTCTGCTCAACAAGGGCACAAGAAAACAATTTTCTTGGGTGGCAAAAGCCAGGGTACCTTTTTGGTTAGGCTTATTAGCCTATTGTAGGTCAATAGCCTAGTACCTACCTATGAACCTATGAACTATGAAGTGTTAGATTGGCTCCCAGTGTAATTATATCTATGTAAGGGATACGTTTATTTTATTTTATTTTACATTTGTTGACCGGGAGAGTCCAACTGGATTACAAGTCCATTTTCAGTGGAGGCCAGGGGAGAAAAGTTCCAAGAGAACAATTTTTTACAAAACATAGTTTTAAGGGCAGACGTTTGACATACAATTTCCACAGAAGATACTTTGACATGCATATTAACTAACAGATAGGATAAATTTGTTCTCTACAATATATTACATTTTAGAAGATATTCCTAAGTTTAGGATTCCTGTGATAGATTTACTATCAGAGTAAAAGCAGAGAGATGTAGAATAAGGATCCGGAGATCAGATGGTGCTTGCTATAGTTAAGAAGGATAACAAATTAATTCACTATATGTCTTCGCCTAGTTTTAGTTGAGAAGGATACCAAATTGATTTACAATATGTCTTCTCCTGGTTTTAGTTGCTTATGGAGAGCTCAACCTTGCTGGGATAGTTTTCCTTAACTCCTGGAGAGATGGGATGAGCAGAAGATTAACAGTCCTAAGTGGGCACAGTACTATGATTGGTTGGCCTAACAGAGTTACTTAGTTGCATTTGAGGAGTGTGGAACATGTTTATATTCCAACACACATATAATTGTGACTCAAAAGGAGTAATGTATTGTGCCTTCTATCATTTTGTCATTCATTTTAAATAGTCAAACGAGTATAATTTACACAAAAGGATTTATTAGCATGATTATGACATCACTAAAAAGAATGAAAATAATGCGCTATTTAAACATCTCCTCAGTTATCACCACCACAACGGATTTTTATTTACTGTTCTTGAACAGGTTAGCCACAACCCCATGGTCGCCTATGGGAGTTACAGGTCCAAATACTGTGAGCTCATTGGGCAAATTCAGCTTAATGCAGGTAAAGCTCCAGGTCTTAATAAAGCCATAGCAATACTCTTCTTTTTTTTTGCACTTGCAATATCTGCTTGTTCAGCTGATTATGTAACGAATGCTTCAGTATTTAAATGAGTGCTTGTTTTACCTGTATTGTTCTTATGAAGTCCTTGTTCAGTATGGATGAAAGCACTAATCTTCTTTTTTAATAAATACATGTCTATTATACCCTTGTAGTTTATGCTGATTATCAACAAAGTGCTCTAGCATTGTGTATTACTTCTTCATAGTTCACTAGTTGCTTCATTTTTGTTTTGATTAATAATAAATAGTTGTGGTAAATAATTATAATAACAAATTTTTTTGCCATCAGCATAGCCAGTGCCCCCATAAAAAACTTAGGAAATAATTGTATTATTGAGGAAGGATACCACCTTTTTCTTTGTCTTTTATTAATGTCAGGTGTCACAGATGTGCTAAAGTTTTATGTTAACATATAGCAAATAGCCTAGTATCCCCACTTACTTGTAATGATTATATGGCCATCCATCTTCCTCATTCACACAGATGTGCTAACGTTTTCTGTTAACATTTAGAAAATGCCCTAATATCTCACCTTATTGTAATGACCATATGGGCATTCATCTTCCTCATTCAGATTACTGCTACTCTCTCAGTGTAAATACTCTCCTGAGATTTGCTGACACCCGTCAACTCTAACCTGTCTAATGTTGCCACCACAAAACAGACTCTAAATTGTATTTCTAGTATATCCTCTTCAGCAGCTCCTTCATCAAACTCCCTGGTGTTCTGTTCTAGCTCTTCCCTTCCTTTCTCTGGAAAATGGTGTCTTCCTTACTCTTCCCCTTAGTTACTCAGTGTCTGTACATGGAAAAATCCACCCCCCATTTCAGATTATTTTACTCTGAATGTTAACTTATTGGGTTCTAGATTTAATACTAAATGTTAGGGCTAGCTCTATTGAATGAAACAGGCATTCATTCCTCCAATGTCATACTCATCTGAGCTAGATAACCTATGCATCTCAGCCGATACGGTCTTTTCATTTATATTATTTTACTCCTTGAAGGCTGTCCTTTAGAATAAAGCATGTGAATAAGCCTAATATATTCTAGGGGTGCTTACTAAGTATCTTTATTCATCACCTATTCATTTGCCCCCATATGAGTAAAATTTACAATGGGTCAGAGGAGCTGTTTAATTTTATCTCTCTCCTTTCATCTCAACTAACACATTTAAGAGACCAGCTTGGTCCTTACGGGTATTCAAAGTGTGCAACACATTCTGTGTACACTGGTATTTCACAAACAAAAAGGCCAGCACCAGGGATGAAAGTAGAAATATAAGCAAAAATATTTTATTGTTTGAACCAGACCGGTTTCAGCTTATAGCTTTCTTCAGTGGTTATACATGATCTGTGGTTGACAAACTGCATTTAAATAATGGAACCAATGAAGCAAATAATGACATCATTTCCTGTTAGACCCAAAAAAAAAGTAGTGCAAATGAAATACATGTATACATATGTATATATAATATTTTATATATACATATATGAAAATTGAAAATATAAAAAAATATAAAAAAATAACAACAAAAATTGAATGCATTCAGAAGAATATAGGTTATTAAAATAATAACTGGACATTTGTCAGAAGCTTGATAAAAGTTTTATAACTTGTCATTAAGACCTGGGGAAAAAAGACCCCCTAGTTTCACTATCCATTTCTTTTCTTTAGTGTTAAGTAAATCATGCCATCCTGTTCTGAAATCTTTATTTCCAAAAACTCTATCAATAATGGTAAAAGTAAATTTGGCTGTTGGATGAGTGAGTGAGTGTTTGTACAATGCGTTGGTCATTCTACCATTCCTAATGTCACCCAAATGTTCAGACATGCGACATCTGAACTGCCTTGAGGTCTGACCAATATAAAACGCTTGGCATGTACAAGTTACTAAATAAATGACCCACTCACTTCCACAGTTGGCAAAACACTTGATATCAAATAATTTGCCTGTATTTTTACTGGTAAAGTTCTTGGTCTTGAAAATGTATTTACAAAATGAGCAATGTCCGCATGGATAACACCCCACTAGTCTGTCTCCAGAGAGAGTGGTTTGATGATACAGGCTTGATTGAGATGTAATCCTTTTATAATAAGAAAACTGTGATCAAAGAGTTTTACCTTTTCTGTATGAAAATTTGCATCTCTCCCCCAACCAGTCATCTAGTCTTATGTTACTTTTAAGTATGTTCCAGTTTTTATTGATAATATCTGTGAACTGAGAAGTATTCCTCCCAAAAGTAGTGACTAGCCTGATAATATCCTGTTTATCCCGAGAATGTTTTGATTTATATGATAATAAACTTTCTCTAGATTGATTAGATGCCCATGTAGAGGCATTATGGACATTATCATGCTTATACCCTCTCTCTAAAAATCTGTCAGTCAAATCTTGTTGACATATGGTGAGGTCTTGCTCTGAAGAGCAAATTCTTCTAATTCTAAGAAATTGTGATTTAGGAATGTTGTTAATTGTGTGTCTGGGATGTAAGCTTGAAGCATGTAGCAAACTATTGTATTGTGAATACTTCCTGTAGACTGTTGTTCTAAGTGTGTGATCTAGTTTTCGCTCCAAATGAACATCTAGAAAATCAATTTCTTGTGCATGGTAATTAACAGTAAATTCAACACCCCACTTATTACAGTTGAGATATTCCACAAATTCTGTAAGATATTCTGATCCCCCTCTCCAAACTAGCCAACAGTCATCCAAATAGCGCCGCCAAATATCAATTTCAGGCAAATATAACTCATGCATACCATCATAGATGATCTGTTCCTCTATATACCCCATAAATAGATCCGCATAAATAGGGGCAAAAGAAGCCCCCATAGCTGTACCCTGAATTTGCCAGTAGCATTGGTCCTGGAAATAAAAAACATTCCTGGTAAGTATGTGTTCAGCCATACAGACTAAAAGAGTGTTAAAACCAGGAGGATAAATGTTGGTTCTATTCAGCCAAAATTCCAATGCCATCAATCCGGCCCAATGGGGAATGCAGGTATATAAAGACTTCACATCCAAAGTACACATGAGCCAATGAGATTCCAATTGGGATTCCGAAACTATTTGAAGAAATTCAGTTGTGTCTTTAATTCTGGCCCTGATATATGCCAGTAGGGGCTTCAAGTGCTCTGTTAGATAGACAGATAAGGGTTCAGTAAGTGAACCAATTCCCGAGACTATAGGTCTACCGGGAGGTTCCCTAAAGGATTTGTGGATTTTGGGTAAGAGATATAGATATTGTTTGCGGGGGTCCCGTACTGTTAGTTGAATTCTTGTTTTTGCACTGATGATTCCTTCCTCTACTGCAGAATCAAGAAAAGCGTCAATGGCTTTTTTAAAATTTGGGGTGGGGGTCTACAGGCATATGGAAGTAGTGCTGATTGTTAGACAACTGTCTTTTACCTTCAGCCCAGTAATAACTGGAATCCATAATCACTATGGCCCCACCCTTATCTGCTGGAAGAATGACAATGTCGGAATTAGATTTGAGATCAAGTAGTGCCTGTTGTTCATCCATGCTAAGATTCTGTCTCAAGATGTTACCTGAACCCAAAATATGGTGCAAATCTTTAATAATTGCTTGTTGGAATATATTTACATGCTTATCCATGGGTGGATTAAAATTGGATGGTAAGAAGCGAAATTCAGTAGATCTTTGAGTATTATCTTGTTGATCAAAATACAATTTTAAGTTAATTTTACGACAAAAAGCCAAAGTATTAGCAACAAAATCACTTTTGTCCACAAAAAATCCTGGAATATAGCCAAGTCCTTTATTTAACAGAGTTTCTTGATTAGAAGTTAGTACATAACTAGTGATATTGTGTATGTTAGAAAATATAGGATTCATTTCACTATACTCTGAAGAAAGCCCTCTAGAGTGTCTATGCCTGTGCTTGCGTCCCCCCTATGTCTTCTACATCTAAAGGGGATTCAGAATTGCAACCCTTTTTTAAAATGGGGGAGTCACTAACATGGTTAGCTTCCGTATCTGTAGCAGAGGATTCCTCACCAGAGGTGGTACCCTGTGAGGAATCCTTCTTTAATATTGACCTAGGTCTTTTTCTGCGTGTGAAAGTGGGATTGCTTGGAGTCCTGGTGCCCTCAGCAAACCTCACACTTCTCTGTGACTCAAAGGGTTTGCCCTTTCCATAGTCTTGCACATCCCTATTGAATTTATGTAATTTTTTCTCCTTAAGACCATTCTCAAAGGCCACCAATTCCCTGGATAATTTACTCAATTTATCCTTAAAGTTGGGTAAACTTTCATATTCTTTCAACTGATTGCATGTTTCCTGCACATCACAAATATTGACTTGTACCATCCTTTCATAAAAAGAGGCTAATATATTCACAAATGACATAGAGGCCCTCTGCTGAGCCAATTTCCAATCCTGTAAAAGAGTTTCATCTGCTTTACTGACCAAAGGCTGATGTTTGACTCTTAAGCCTCTCGGTGTTATGTTACGATTTTGGTAGGCTTTGAAGAGCCTGGAATGCCAAATGTTGCTACGTAAGGTTCTAATTTGTTTGTCCAATTGTATGA
The DNA here is from genome assembly GCF_019279795.1 of Protopterus annectens. Taxonomy (NCBI): domain Eukaryota; kingdom Metazoa; phylum Chordata; order Ceratodontiformes; family Protopteridae; genus Protopterus; species Protopterus annectens. Next base: position 1,369,613,173 of record NC_056726.1, read on the forward strand.
ACAGAGAACTACAACCGCCAACTGGATCATTGATACTGTTTTCTTTGGAACCATTATCCAATCCTATTCCACAGACTTGGATATTATCTTTGTCTACACACAAGCCATGAAGTAGTTTATTAAGATCCATGGCAATAAGTTGTAGATTAAGTAACAGTCAAATGTGATGTGTGGTATAAAAGAGTAATGAGCTATATAGTACCCAGAAAATCGATGGTCTATTGAGATATGTAATAGGGAATAGGTGAATAAAAAGCCAGTCACAGAGAAGTGTATGGCATGCCAAGGGACAAAATCTCAAAGAATAACCACAGACCCAGTAAAAATTGTTATGCTACTCAGAAAATATAAAAATGGAAGCATAAATAAATCCACAAAATTACGCAAAAAAATTAACCATCAAAGATGTGTTGCTACAAACTGCTAAACTGTCCCAAAAGTACAAATGCAAACATTTGTGTGTATTGATTTCGTAATGCAAAAGCCTGGTATAGTAAATGAGACCAAACCAAAGTTATTTGGTCTGTAAAAAGGGTGAACTATAACTAGTTAGGAACCATGACAATTATCCTAATTAGCAAAGACACACAATAGATCCCAACTGTGTATATATATGTATATATCAAATGAGATACCCCATATCATTATAAAGCACACAGAAAAAAGCTGTATATAACATCTGTGGTACTGACCAATATTGGTCTGTCATCTGTTAATACAATACTCTACGCATAGCCGGCAATCATTGCTAAAGCAAGTGTGCAATATATTAGACAAAAACATATATACACAGATTGAGTTGTATAATCCAATGCAGACCTCTATGTGTGAACCAAAAGTTGGTATGTGCTTGAAAAAATGTACTGATCAGCAATAAGACAATCGCTCCTATATATTCAAGGTAATACTGTCCCTATCGTAATAGGGTTAAATCACAAATTATATGATATATTGGGTACAATTGAAAATGACCAGGTGTTTGTACAAACAAAAAAACACATCTAGAAATAATTATGTATAAAAAACAAGTAACCAATCACTCAAGGTCCAAATGTAAAATATGTCATTGTTCCGGTAGAGGAACTAATAACACAGTCTTTTGTATTTAGCCACAAATGGTATAAAAAGTGATAAAGTCCCAATAACTGCTTCGGAATTGTTCAACAAAGTGAAATATCAATCCGTTGTTCTTGAAGAACGATAGATATTATACTTGAAAAAGTCAGTGCATCAGTCTCTTTTTATCCACTATAAATAAGCGCCACAATCTTGGAAGTGTCCCAGTACTGTCCAAAAGAATTGTCAATACCAACCAAGGAACATTCAGAATCGCCTGGTGCTGATAGATGACGAGTGTCTGAGAATTGTCATGAATGACAAAAATCTTAGTAAAAAAAGATGGTAGTACTAATCTAAATGCTCAGCCACTGGAAGCATCAGTAAAAGCAAGATAAAGTGTTAATCCACGACATCGCGGCACAAAATATATAAATTTAAGAGCAATAATAGTACACAGTAAGGATGGAACCAAAAATGTCCGCGTTACCAATATAAGTAATGCTGAGCTTAACTCACTGAATACACTCACTGAAATGCACGAAAAAACAGTAAGTCATTCCCAAGTCCGATAAGGCGATAAACCAACCAGTTGTTCTAGGAACGTGGATCTAAACAGGAACGCCAAAAAAAGTAACCATATATCCGATAAGGAATCCTCTCCTACAGATACGCCAAGCCACGCCACAAAATAGCTTCAGCTTCCAATTTCCCAAAGCCAACAGCCAGCAGCAAACAATGTGATCACTCCAAAAAACAATGTGCTAGCAAGTATGGCAGATGCACGAGCCACAGTAGCTTGAATATTTAACAAACAAAAAGGCCAGCACCAGGGATGGAAGCAGAAATATAAGCAAAAATATTTTATTGTTTGAACCAGACCGGTTTCAGCTTATAGCTTTCTTCAGTGGTTATACATGATCTGTGGTTGACAAACTGCATTTAAATAATGGAACCAATGAAGCAAATAATGACATCATTTCCTGTTAGACCCAAAAAAAGTAGTGCAAATGAAATACATGTATGCAAACACTCACTCACTCATCCAACAGCTAAATTTACTTTTACCATTATTGATAGAGTTTTTGGAAATAAAGATTTCAGAACAGGATGGCACAATTTACTTAACACTAAAGAAAAGAAATGGATAGTGAAACTAGGGGGTCTTTTTTCCCCAGGTCTTAATGACAAGTTATAAAACTTTTATCAAGTTTCTGATAAATGTCCAGTTATTATTTTAATAACCTATATTCTTCTGAATGCATTCAATTTTTGTTGTTAATTTTTTTATATTTTTTTATATTTTCAATTTTCATATATGTATATATAAAATATTATATATATATATATATATATATATATAAAATATTATATATACATATGTATACATGTATTTCATTTGCACTACTTTTTTTGGGTCTAACAGGAAATGATGTCATTATTTGCTTCATTGGTTCCATTATTTAAATGCAGTTTGTCAACCACAGATCAGGTATAACCACTGAAGAAAGCTATAAGCTGAAACAGGTCTTGTTCAAACAATAAAATATTTTTGCTTATATTTCTGCTTCCATCCCTGGTGCTGGCCTTTTTGTTTGTTAAATATTCAAGCTACTGTGGCTCGTGCATCTGCCGTACTTGCTAGCACACTGTTTTTTGAAGTGTACACTGGTATTTCACCTTCTGCTATTATTTCTAAGATCACTAAAATGTCTGCTGCTTTTCTTACATACTCTACTCTCAAGCTCATCGTTTTTCTATATGTGTGTGCTTAGCTGATAGCTGGTCGTCTTTCTGTCTAAATTGTATCTTCAACAAATGCACTCCATTTCTTCAGGAATTCAGGAATTCTCATTGTTGCAGGTTATGATACCTCTGTTGCCATAGCCTACATGGTTAATTTTTCAGCAATGTAATAAGAATCCTCCTTGACATCTTGGGGAGGGGTAGACTTTCAGTTTTTTAAAACTATTTTTTTATGTGAGTTTGAATGCTTGTGTACTGAAATATGTTTCTACATACATAAGGATTCCACTTCAGATTTGTAAACTTCAAGCAACCATGCCATACTCCAAGACAGCCTTGCAGTTTTCCATCCTTTGTTAGCTTTTTAAGCACATTTTACTGTCCTTAAATGTATTGCTCCTATGTATGTCATTACAACGTTATGATACTGCTTCTATTATCACCTCTTAGGCTTGAATGTCGATATGATTAGGTGGTAATTGTAGACAGTTGTTAATGTGTTGGTTTTGTAACTGGAGCATTTGAAGAGTCTACAGTGGTATTGTCATATTACAAACATGCAGCTTCCACATAAAGTATAACATAAAAATCTTTCATTTGCTCATGTTTCAATTGTGAATTTCAATACTTTGAAGCATAAGAATTAATGGACACCACAGTATAATTTCATGCAATGTAAGCATACAGCACAGATAACCTTACTACCTAATGTAGGAATACAGCATTTTCCCAGATTTTTGGCATACTTTAAGACAGAAATATTTTAATCATTCTGTTTGCGTAGAATTTTTGGATAGTCAAGTCTCAGGAGAATTTAAGCTGACCCGTATTAATAAGTATTGCCAATAACTAACTATTCTAAATATTGCACTTATTCTAATGAATCAAATAAACTTGATTCAATTAAACATTTATTAAGGAGGTATTGCATTCCTCATTAGTGAGGAAATATTCAGTTTTGCTTACATTTTCCAAAGCTACAGTACAGTAAGATAACTGAGAAGCAGAAAAATAAATAAAGCTGTGCTTCTAGGAGTAAACCTGTGAAAATGGAATTACTATTGAAACCTGATTAGATTCTATAACTATGGCTTGCAGGGCCAAATTATATTTAATTAACAAATTCATAATTGTTTCAAGGACAGTGTATTAATTTGTTTATTTATTTGTTTATTTAGATGTGTTGATTGGGGTAGAACATTGATCTGTGTAGATCAATTTCAGGATTATTCCGGTGTAAAAATGTATAACAATGACGTAAGTAGAAATTCAATTAAAACCAAAATACAGTACACTTTAAATAACAATGAAAGAAATATAAATACAAGTAAAACAAAAAGGCAGGACGGTTTAACAATGATATAATTAGATATACAATTAGATCAATAAGCCAGTGCATTTTACATAACAAGGACAGATGTAGAAATACAAGTGAAACAAAAGGGCAGCACATTTTGCAGTAAGTATCATGCATTACATGGTTATAATAAAGGGCAAACATACAATTCTTTAGTGGAGAGACAGAAAAAATTCATCCAGCACAATTATGACAAGCTTAGTAGAATGAAAATGTTTATGTCACAACATTGGGAGAAAGAATTAAATAAAGTAGTCGGGTAGTAAAAGTCAGGAGATACAGAGTGAGGTTATATTACATTGAGCAAGAAGTTCCATTCTGCTGATTTAGTGAGGTGGTGTTTGATATCTTTTCTGAATTGTAGAAAGCAAATTACTCCATTGATAAGACACCACTAACAACTGACCCAGTAGTTGGAGATTTGGGAGTATATGTAGATGGTAATCTGACCTTAAATCAACACGTAGCCAAGGCAGTAAGAAAATTATTCTATGCTACACATCTTATAGGTAAGGGTATGGCATCCAGGTCCAAGTAAGTTATAGTGCCATTCTATTTGTCCTGTATCAGACTCATCAAGTACAATACTCCCTTTTACTTGTACCTGACTAGGCATATGCAACAGTTGGAATGCCCACGGAGGTTTCTCACCAACAGATTCAAGGGTATTAATGCACTGCCTTGTACAGCTCACCTTAGAGCCTTGTCTGTGTACTTGGTCTCCAACAGGTTGCTGAGAGACAATCTATACTTCACATATAAAGCATCCTAAGATTCAGCTCTGATGGAGCTTTTGTACATCCCAAAATGAGCAGCACCAGAAACACTACATCCAGAGATCTGAACTTTGCTTGTGACATAAATAGAACATACTGTTGAGACAGATATGTGACTCAGAGAATCTCCATGCTTGGGAGTAGGCTCCCCATCCATATAAACCAGAGTCTATTATTTACCCTATTCAAATGTAATCTTGACTATTGAATGAGAAATTTGTAAATTTATCCCCAGGCTGGCCCCCATGTCTCTTATAGACAGAGGGTGACAGTAAACATTCCCAAACTAATATACTCCACCACATTACTTTTTAGTATTCTCCTAACTAACATAGTTCTCTTAAGTAGCATGCACCAACCAGCAAACATACCCTCCTCAATTAAGATGCACATGTTACAAGGGAATAGGATTGGGTTGTGTAGATAGCCTTATAAAGCCCCTTGTGGTCATTAGCCTTGTATATACCTTTAACCTATGAACCTAAGGAAAATTAAGTCTTTAGATTTAGATTTCCAGATTTTTGAACATAGAATGAAATAAATGTGAAAACTGCATCTTTTAGAGGACAAGGTGGTATGAAGAGAAGGGGCATGACCTGTTTGGGATATGAGATTGTAGGTTCATTCTGTTATTGTGTATCTTTTTGTTAGGTAGAAGAAAGAGTTTTCATTAAGAGTTTAAAGAAGAGTACATCTAGCAGTAGGTCTGATCTGTGCTGGCTCTGAGTATTGAGCAGAGGTGCTTGGTTCTTAGTGCAAGACAGGTGAAATGGTGTATCTTATCAGATGTTAATTGTAAGGAGGTAATAATTTTATATGAGGCTGAAGTGATTATTGAGAGAGCACCATGAACATACCCTTTCCTATGGCTTCTCTGCCTATGCAGGATAAAACATTAGAGATCTTCCATGTCCAGAGTAAGAAGCTTGATGTATGTTTAATTTGATTTCCTGGATGAGATGTTTAAAGTTGAGGTTTGGATCCAGAAGTAGACCTAAGTACTTCAATAAGGTGGTGGTCTAGGATGGTGAAGTTGGGAAAACAGAATTTGAGTTTTTGCACAGTTATAAAAGGCATGACGTTTGTTTTATTTGAATTTAGTAGTAGTGTTCTTGACTTCAGCCATTTATTGAGGTAAAGAAAGTCTTATTGAAGCCGTGTTTTTTTAACATGAAGGGAAATAATGATGATACTGTGGCAAAACTTGAGACTGCAGATGCGTTTACATGTCTTTTCCTATGCTTTGCCTAAATAGTGATGTTTTATATATATATATATATATATATATATATATATATATATATATATATATATGTTTTTCAGTTAACTTCAAAAAAAATAGTGGGAGTAGTTCTGTCACAGAGGAATAAACTGCTGCTATATTGCTATATTCTGGAAGGAGGCATTTTTAACTGACTGATTCTTTCAGTTTCCTTGCTGGGATAGTGTCAGACAGATTAATTGTTGTCTTAATTTAAAGGCTAAAGTAGGCCATGCACATTGTCTGAAATTACTGGGTACATAGCGTTTCATTAAATTCTCACTGACGTAAAACCTCTGCCAAATTACTGATGCGGAGAACTTTTCAAAATTACATACTGGATCAGTCGAGGCCTGGGTTAACAATGACTGCCACCAGTACTGTTAGCCAACAGGGTGCTGGCAGAAATTGGGCTACTGTTGGCCGAAGAAGTAAAGGAGGGGGAAGGCATGCCCGAAGGCAGGAAGAGAGGGGGACGGTTAGGAGTGTAGTACTGAGGGTAGGAACTTTGAATGTTGGCAGTATGACTGGTAGAGGGAGGGAGCTAGCTGATATGATGGAGAGAAGGAAGGTTGATTTATTGTGCATGCAAGAGACCAGATGGAAGGGAAGTAAGGCCAGGTGTTTAGGAAACGGGTTCAAATTGTTCTATCATGGTGTGGATGGCAGAAGAAATGGGGTAGGGGTTATCCTAATGGAACAGTATGCCAAGAGTGTTTTGGAGGTGACAAGAGTGCCTGATAGAGTGATGTTTATGAAGCTTGAAATTGATGGTGTAATGATGAATGTTGTTAGTGCATATGCTCCACAAGTTGGATGTGCGATGGATGAGAAAGAAAAATTTTGGAGTGAGTTGGATGAAGTGGTGGTGAATGTACCCAAGGGTGAGAGACTAGTGATTGGAGCGGACTTCAATGGGCATGTTGGTGAAGTGAACAGGGGGGGTGAGGAAGTGATGGGTAGGTATGGTGTTAAGGAGAGGAATGCAGAAGGTCAGATAATTGTGGATTTTGCAAAAAGGATGGACATGGCTGTGGTGAATACGTATTTTAAGAAGATGGAGGAGCATAGGGTGACGTACAATAGTGGAGGAAGATGCACACAGGTGGATTATATCCTATGTCGGAGGGCCAGTCTGAAGGAGATTGGAGACTATAAAGTGGTGACTGGGGAAAGTGTAGTTAAGCAGCATAGAATGGTGGTCTGTAGGATGATGTTGGTGATCAAGAAGTGGAGGAGGAGTGTGAAAGCAGTGCCAAGGATTAAATGGTGGAAGTTAAAAAAGGGTGATTGTGAGGTGGAGTTCAGGGAAGAGTTAAGACAGGCACTGGGAGGCAATGAAGAGTTACTGAATAGCTGGGTAACTACAGCAGAGCTAGTAAGGGAGACTGCTAGGAAGGTGCTTGGTGTGACGTCTGGACAGAGGAAGGAGGACAAGGAGACATGGTGGTGGAATGAGGAAGTACAGGAGAGTATACAGAGGAAGAGGCTGGTGAAGAAGAAGTGGGATTTCAAAGAGATGAAGAAAGTAGACATGAGCATAAGGAGATGAGGCGCATGGCAAAGAGAGAGGTGGTAAAGGATAAGGCATATAGAGAGTTGTATGAGACATTGGACACTAAAGAGGGAGAAAAGGACCTGTACCGATTGGCTAGACAGGGGGACAGAGCTGGGAAAGATGTGCAGCAGGTAAGGGTGATGAAGGACAGTGAGGGAAACGTACTCACAAGTGAGGAGAGTGTGTTGAGTAGATGGAAAGAGTACTTTGAAGGGCTGATGGATGAAGAGAATGAGAGAGAGAGAAGGTTGGATGATGTGGGGATAGTGAATCAGGAAGTGAAACAGATTAGCAAGGAGGAAGTAAGGACAGCTATGAAGAGGATGAAGAATGGAATGGCTGTTGGCCCAGATGACATACCAGTGGAAGCATGGAGGTGCTTAGGAGAAATGGCAGTGGAATTTTTAACCAGATTGTTTAATGAAATTTTGGAAAGTCAGAGGATGCCTGAGGAGTGGAGAAAAAGTCTTCTGGTACCTATCTTTAAGAATAAGTGTGATGCGCAGAGCTGCAGTAACTACAGAGGGATAAAATTGATCAGTCACAGCTTGAAGTTATGGGAAAGAGTAGTGGAAGCTAGGTTAAGAAGAGAGGTGATGATTAGTGATCAGCAGTATGGTTTCATGCCAGGAAAGAGCACTACAGATGCAATATTTGCTCTGAGAGTGTTGTTGGAGAAATACAGAGAAGGTCAGAAGGAGTTGCATTGTGTCTTTGTGGACTTAGAGAAAGCATATGACAGGGTGCCTAGAGAGGAGTTGTGGTATTGTATGAGGAAGTCGGTAGTGGCAGAGAAGTATGTAAGAGTGGTACAGGATATGTACAAGGGTAGTGTGACATTGGTGAGGACTGCGGTGGGAGTGACAGATAAGTTTAAGGTGGAGGTGGGATTACATCAAGGATCAGCTCTGAGCCCTTTCTTATTTGCAGTGGTGATGGACAGGTTGACAGATGAGATTAGACAGGAGGCCCGTGGATTATGATGATTGCAGATGACATTGTGATATGTAGTGAGAGTAGGGACCAGGTTGAGGAGACCCTGGCGAGGTGGAGATATGCTTTAGAGAGGAGAGGAATGAAGGTCAGCAGGGCTAAAACAGAATATATGTGTGTAAATGAGAGGGAGGGTAGAGGAATGGTGAGAATGCAGGGAGTAGAGTTGGTAAAGGTGGATGAGTTTAAGTTCTTGGGAATAACAGTTCAGAGTAATGGTGAGTGTGGAAGAAAGGTGAAGAAGAGGGTACAGGCAGGGTGGAATGAGTGGAGAAGAGTGTCAGGAGTGATTTCTGACAGATGGGTACCAATAAGAGTGAAAGGAAGGTCTACAAGAGGGTAGTGAGACCAGCTATGTTATATGGGTTGGAGATGGTAGCATTGTCGAAAAGGCAGGAGTCAGAGCTGGATGTGGCAGAGTTAAAGATGTTAAGATTTGCACTGGGTGTGACTAGGATGGACAGGATTAGGAATCAGTATATTAGAGGGCAGCTCAGGTTGGACAGTTTGGAGACAAAGCAAGAGAGGTGAGATTGCGTTGGTTTGGACATGCACTGAGGAGGGATACTGGGTATATTGGGAAAAGGATGCTAAGGATGGAGCTGCCAGGTAAGAGGAAAAGAGGAAGGCCTAAGATGAGGTTTATGGATGTGGTGAGAGAGGACATGCAGGTGGCTGGTGTGAAAGAGCATGATGCAGAGGACAGGAAGAAATGGAAACAGATGATTTGCTGTGGCGACCCCTAACGGGAACAGCCGAAAGAAGATGATGATGATGATTGAAACTCAAATCATTAAAAATAATTAGGTAAAACAGTTTTCATTGAAAACTCATTTTGTCAAATCACATTTCATAAAAAACTGCAGAAGTGCATATGTGTGTGTGTGTGTGTGTGTGTGTGTGTGTGTGTGTGTGTGTGTGTGTGTGTGTGTGTGTGTGTGTGTGTGTGTGTGTTAAATATATAATATATGATGGTGTAGTTTTTGAGCATAACATTTATTAGAGAACTGCATTTGCAAGATTATGTGTTGATTTGTAATGGCTACCATAATGTTGCATCCCCCAATTTTCAGAGGTTTGTGTTTTAGTGCTGAAACTGATTCACTGTGTGTCATACTTTTTTTTCCTTTTCTTCATCGTTGTGCAACTGTGGAGTTTGTATATGTAAGTTAAAGCTGTATCGCATATTTGTTTGTAGAATGTTTTCTATGAATTGTGATTCCATGAAATGAGTTTTCAGTGAATTGTTTCCAGGGATATGAGTTTCAATTAAATGAGTACTTGAGAAAAGCTACACACCTGAAATTATTAAAGTTGGCATTTTGAGTTGATTCCTCATCTAAACAGCAGAAAAGTACTGTTTTCTGTCGCATGTAATAGTTGCCGGGTCTATATTATATACTCAAATGATTAGCTTGTTGAACACCTAAATGTCAACAGCTAAACAGTGAAAGCTTAAAACCGTGAACGGCCACTTACGCAAATTTTTTCAATTTTTAGTAGGACACTAAAACAAACTTTCAAACCCTAATTAAGTAGGGTGGCTTCCCCCACTATTTCCCCAGATGTGGGGGCTGTACCCCCACCCCCCAACTAAATAAACCATCTTCGAAATTGCTCTACATTGGGGAAAAGGGCAAATTCCCGATAACAGAAAAGCTAATTTTTCCCTATGAAAAAATTTGTGGAAGTGGCCATTCACGGTTTTAAGCTTGCATTGTTTAGCTCCTGACGTTTAGGTGTTCGACAAGCTACGCCTTCGCTGTTCTAATATAAACCCTAGTTATCTACTGAATTATACAGTTCAAGTGCTATTTTATTTTGTTTTACTGTACTTTGTTTTTTTTTGTTACAGTTTGGTTAAATTGCTCTGCAATGTTTATACAGTAGCTTGGTTATAACTACACCGCAAAACCTATTTGCTGTAGAACCTGCTACTAGGTAGTGTGTTTGTATGACTATTTTCAGCTTTTTTCAGCTTTTCAGTCTTGCTTTAAATCATCCACATTTGTGCAGCCCACAGCTCATTTGCTACTAGCTGATACACACTCAGCCTCAAAGCTATGGATTCTGACAATTTTCCACTTGTTTTGATGAAAATACCTGCCCTACAAAATTAACACCTGTGCATTCTTTTTGGAATTTATTGGTAATCTAGCTGAGAATCACTTTGTGTCTTTATTCTTTGCCAGAGACAGTTAATATTTTCTATATAATGTAGTCCACAAATCCCTAGTGCACTTAATAGTCTGTAGCTGCTCAAAGAAGTGCTGGTTTGTGTAAGAGGTAAGTTGCTCTTCATGTGTCGACTTAGATTGTTCGTTTTATATAGTCAGCTCTCCAGTTAATCAAATTTTAACCTTTTGCCGTTACTTCCCCTTTTAGTCCAGATTAGTAAGTAAATGGATTCATGGATTTGCACTTATTGATAACCTCTATAGCCAGTTTGGTTGAAATAGGCATTTGAGACAATCCTGCAATTGTCTGATGTTACTGACAACCATGTACTACTTATGCAAAGTGATGCAGTGTGTGAAAGATGTAGTTATTTGATGTTAATGGAGGCAAATCTCGCACGCAAAGCCATCAGAAATAACAAGCATGTTGTCCATGCTCCCACAATGCCACACTAAACAAACCAAACACAGCTCTGAGCAACAGACATTTATTATTTATTTTATTTTATTTATTTATTTATTTATTTTACATTTGTTGACCGGGATAGTCCGACTGGATACATGTCCATTTTCAGCGGAGGCCCGGGGAGAAAAGCTCCAACATAGTCACAGAGACAAATAGTTACATATTAGTGTTTAAGATAGAAAAGAATAAGAAGAATAAAAAGAAATTTACATACTACATACTACACTTGCTACCTTGTTCTAACAGACAACTTAGGACAGTTTAATATACAGATCTTTAAAAAGATGCTAGTGAATTTATTAAGACAGTTTATACATTATAGTTTGGCTAATGTACAATGAACATGCTTTTTGATTACACGTCCCCACTCTAGGTTGTCCTTTTGGGTTTAGATTTACTTGAGAAGTAGTATGGCCTTGGTTTATGAAGAGGAGCTAGTCTGGATTTGAGCATGGACATAGCCAAAGCAACTTAAAATGGAGTTTTAGACTCTTTTTGAATTGAACAAGGGAAGTAATAAGCATGAGGTTGTTGGGGAGGGAGTTCCATAGCTTTCCAGTGGTGTTGGCGAACAGAGCATCGCCACCCATATTGTTGGATTTGGGTGTTTGGACAAGGAGTCTGTTTGATGAGCGAAGGCAGCGTAGACTGGTGTAAGGAATTATTATATTTTTCAGTGCAGGGGTGTTATCAGGTTGTTTAAGAATTTTAAAAGCTTCTATGAGTTGGTTCATCTTGAGAAGATTAGGGAGTTCTATCCAGTCAAGTTTTTTCAAGTTAGAGCAGTGGTGTACTCTATAGGGCAATCCGGTTACAAATCTGGCAATATGATTATAACAACCTGAAAGTTTGTTCAGGTCAGATTTGTTAAGGTTAGAAAGCACGGGAGAGGCATATAGAAGGGTAGAGAGAAGGTGTGAGCGGGCAGTGGCCACTTTGGCCCGAGGGGTTAGGAAGTTCTTTATCCTGTATAAGGACCCAAGTTTCTTTTTTAAGGACTTGATGGTTTGGTTGATATGCATATCAAATCTAAGTTTGTTGTCAATGATAACTCCTAGTAGCTTTGTGTAGGAATCTGGTGAGATGATGGTACCATTATTGGATTGTATAGTAAGATGTGTGGGAGGGGATGTATTTGTTGGGTAGAAGAGAAGTAGTTTGGTTTTGTTTGGGTTTAAGATCAGATGATGATCTGAGAGCCAGTTTTCGACTGTAGTAAAACAGAGCTGGGTGGCAGCTTGTAGGTTTGGTAGAGAGTCATCGGAATATATTAGAGTTGAGTCATCTGCATACTGAATACAGGTGGCTTCGGGGATGACTGAATGGAGGTCATTTATAAAGCCTGAGAAAAGAAGAGGTCCTAAAATGGAGCCTTGAGGAACTCCTATGGTATTTGGTAGCAGGTGAGAGAGCTTATTTTGCCACAGAACTGCTTGTTGTCTACCTGAGAGGTAGGCATGAAACCATTTAAGGGCTGTATTGTCTAGGTACAGGGTTTTCAGAGTGTGGAGAAGTAGCTGGTGGTTCACCATGTCAAAGGCTTTCGACAGGTCCAGAAAGAGAGCTGAGGATATTTTTTTGTTATTCCGGTTTTGGTTGATTTTATCGGTAAAAGAGAGGAGGGCGGTGGTCGTGCTGTGATGAGGTCTGAATCCATGTTGAGAGTTGGTCATTAGTTTATTCTGGGTGAGATAGTGCATAAGTTGTTTGTGGACACACCTTTCTATAATTTTGGCAAGTGGTGACAGTATGGCTATTGGCCTATAGTTCGATAGTTCTGTGGATGAGCTACCTTTATGGAGTGGAATGACATAGGATATTTTCCATATTGAGGGGATTGTGGCCTCGGTTATGGTTCTATTGATTAGGATTGAGATAGGATAGGCTATGGCATCTGCAGCTATTTGCAGATATTCAGCTGGGAGTAGGTCTGCAGAAAGGGTAGTTGGTTTTAGTTTCTTCAGTAGGGATCTGATATAGGCTGTAGAGATAGGCTGAAGGTTAAAGGAGGGTAGTGACTTGGGTACAGGATTTTTTAGTGTAGAGGAGGGGGGAGGTAGTTGGTTGGCTAAGGACTGAATAGTCTTGGTAAAGAAAGTATTGAAGGTATTTGCTACTTCTTCTGGGCTTTTACCACTTAGTGTCCCTGGGGTAGGAGTGGAGGATTTGCCTGGATGGAGAAGGTTGTTTAAACCTGCCCAGAACTTCTGGGGGTTGTTCTGGTGTTTATGTTGCAGATGGCAGAAGTAGTTTTTTTTGTCAAGGGTGATGGCTTTTTTAGTCTCATTTCTCAGTTGTTGGAATTTAATGCGATCTAGGGGTAAATTGGTAGTGCGCCATTTGTCCCATGCCTTATCTCTAAGTGTTATTTTGGATTTGGACTCTGTTGTTAGCCAGGGTGCTATACGTATCTTAGTTCTGATTGACCGTTTAGGGGCCTGAGAGTCAAGTATGTTAAGAAATTTGTCAGTAAAGAGAGATACTCCCTCATCTAGGGGAAGGGACTTTAGCTTTGACCAGTTACAGGATTTAAGTTCCATTAGAAATTTTGTAGGCTCATTGTTTCCGACGAGCCTGTACATGGGCAGTCTAGCACTGATGATTTTGTCTTTCATTATGAATGTGACCAGGTGATCACTAAGATCATTGGGGAGAGTCCCAGATATATACTTATGGGGGTGACTATTGGTGAGTATCCAATCAAGAATACTCTCTTTTTGGTTAGAATTTCCTGTTCTGGTGGTGGAGGATATGCTCTGGGAGAATCCGTGGAGGTTTATAAAGATAGGATTGGAGTGTGAAGCTCTTAAAAGTAACATCTAAACCACAGAGTCCTCCAAAATGTAACAAAGAAGAATGTACTCTCAGCATCCTCATAAACATGCATCACAGGCAGCACCTACCATGAGACATACAGCAAGGATTCATACAGAATCAGTTCAAAAAGCCCATAAGGCAGACCTCTAACTAATGCAATATCTTCATAAAAGGTGACTCCAGAGTAAGACACATCAGTGCACCACTCACCAGGTGCAAAGGGAGTGTCGAGATCAGTCGATTGTCTGGTGCCAGGATTCACCACATCATGCAAGCACTCAAGTCCTTATACCACAAATACATACATGATACAGTCATTGTAAAGGCAAGTGTAAATGACTTTAGACATATTTCCCTGGACTACATAAATAAAGACATGATAGACCTATTGGAATATGTGTTCAAGGCAGGTATGAGCCTAACCTTGACCATATTCTACCTTCACCAAGAAGGGTGTCACAATAATATAGCTGACTTTGGCAATTGACTCAGCTTCTGGTGCCATTCAAAGGGGGTACAGTATATATCAGCTTAGGAAGAGATGATAAGCACCCATTTTCCCCTCCAATATTCTCAGATCAGCACTATCATCTACACCTCTCTCAAATCTCTGAATAACAAATTCTCAAGGCACTATCTAAGGCCATGAAAACTAAATCTATGAGGCTAGATAACATTACAGATAGCCTACTGTTTAGCCTGAAACATAACTTGTCAGACCCCTTACAAAGGCTATTCAAAATTAGCCTCAGAGAAGGCTTTGTGCTGGATGAATGGAGAACAGCAAAAGTCATCCCCTTGCACAAAGGTAGGGCTTCAACTGACCCAGGTAATTATAGACACATATGCCTGATCAGTCTTATCTATAATGCTATTGAAAGGATTATTATGGAACTAATAAATAGAGGTATAGGTTACCTATAGACTATCAACCCAACTTAGATTAATCAGGGGCAGGTCCTGCCTAGTTAAGCTGGTAGATTTCTTTGGAAAAGTCACTGATGTAATGGATGATGGTAAAAGAGTGCAAAATGCATAGCTTGACCTTCCAGATAAGCTATCCCAGCTAAATGTTAACTGTGTATAACTCATCTGGCTCACTAATGGAACCAAGGAAGTGTGGATGGGTAGATGTACTCCAAAAGACCTGTGACAAGTGGAGTGCCAAGGCATTGAGTTCTTGGGCCACTCTTCTTCAGAATTCACTTTTTGGATGTCAAAGCTAATGTTAATGATTTGGGGCTGACCAATTTTGCAGATTACTGCAAACTTGGTGCCTTCCTAAACTTCCCAAAGGACACCAGGGTCCTACATGAAAGTCTGTCCCAAACTAATTGGTGGTGTTAAAGTTATTGACTAAAACTTAATGGCAAGATGACTTCCCTTGTAATAAATACACTGACTTCACCCTCACCACCACCATGAAAACTGATCCTGAAGTTAGAGGTCTTAGAACCTATGTCAGTAATAAACTGTCTTTTGATCTCCATGTGTTCTCCATCGCAATGAAGCCCTTTTTCACTACACAGCTTATGTCTAAAGGTATGGTGTACAGATCCAAGGATGTAGTTGTTCCACTGTACTCAGCACACATGAGGCTAATTCTTGAGTATAATGCTTCTTTTGGTAGACACCTGTCCAAGCACCTGTCACAAATGGAATGTTCACAATGCTTTCTCAATAGGAAAATCAAGGGCTTAAATCATAAAAACTATGCTGAATATCGCAAAGACTTGCTTCTCTTCTCAGTATTATACAGACTATTGAGAGGTGACCTCTATCTTGTATATAAGCCATCAAAAGACCCTATTCTGTCAAACAAAAGCATAAACACTTACACAAGGGACCTAAATCTTTTTTTTTTTTTTTTTTTTTGCAAAATTAATAGAACATGCTGGAGGGATAGGTATATATCACAGAGAATACAACTTCTATGGAATCACCTTTCACTCCACTATAAAGCAAAGTATGTCTCTTGCTCTATTTAAATGTCATTTACACAAATGGACATGTAACCACAAATTCACCCCTAATTTAGCAACACTGGTCCTCATGGACAGGGGAAACATGTACTTACCCCAATATATACCTGTTCTGTCTATCTTTGGATATACATATTGCAAAATTTAAGAGCAGATGATTACCATGAGAATGCAAGTCTATGTTTCTTAAGATCCTAACAGATATATAGCCTAGAAAGTGCCTATGCATATGTTATTACCAAGCTTAATGATAAAAAAACTAAACTGGCAGATTGAAGCAAGATTATATTGAACTAGCTGAAGGGCAGTTACATGAATCATTGAATTTAAACATAATTTTTTTCCACTTACTTTGAAATTATTGCCATGCTACACAATTATAAGAAACTCTGAGCCCATCAAAATCATGTTTGGAATAGTTCAAGAATCTAACTACTAACACATTTGCAGATGATGATAACTGTGCCCTTTCATTTGTACTTGTTATTTGGATTGTCTATGTTTAGTGCACAGTGTGGTCAGCCTATATCACAGGATCATAGGAGAATACTAGGCTATCAACCCGAAGGTTATTTTAAGCCTAGCCGTTTCAACTCAATGTAATACCGTAAAAGTACTAGTCAGTACTGAAGAATGCATTTAGTGATGACTGCTCATGTCTAGGAGGGTTGTGGGTGCTATCCCCGGTAATAATTTACAGTGCCCCATCCACTCATCCTGCTTCCTCTTGAACAGTGTCATAGAGGTGCTCTGTTCACATGAATTGGTAGCCTGTTCCAAAGATGTGGCAGTCACTGGGAGATAAATCTGTCCCTCCGGCAAGTCCTGTTTAAGTTGCAGGCCTAGCCCAAGACCCATTTGATTTATGGATATGCAGTAAGTTCATTAGGTTTGGGTCTTGGGTTGCTCTGTAGGCCAGGCATAAGCCACCCCTAAGAAGTGTATACTCCTATGGAGTTTAGTGACAGGGACTTTAGTCGGTCAATGGTGGAGGCCTTTGATCTTTTTCATTAGAAAGCTCTGAGGTCTCTCCAATTCTGCAGATGCTTATTACAGTACATACTGAATGGGGAATTATACTCAATTATGGGACGGATAATTGCTGACTATACGGGGTTATAACCTCTATTGCTCTTGAGGTGATGCTTATACTAATCTATTGAGCCATGTGGAAAGCTTTTCTTACAATGGTAGACACGTGGTGGTCGATGTTAAGGTTGCGGTCAATCTGTGATCCCAGGTCCCTTACTACTTCATGGTAAAACTGTTAAACATTAAAAGATAGAATTTAAATGGGGTCAAGGACTGAGAAATATAGAAAAATTAAACATAATATAAACATTATAAAGATCATTTATACTAATATTTTATCTTAAAGGAAAATTAAAATGAAATGAAAAATAAAAATTAACTATTAAAGCATATGTTAGTAAATATTAGCTCACATCCCAAAACACATCATAGCCCCCTCCCCTATCCCTGAAAGTCTCAAACAAAAACTGCTCTAAATATAATTACTGAGTGCTAATAATAGAAAAAAGACACTTTTAGAAAATATACCATAGATAATCTGAGAGAGAAGCACATGACAAAAAAGAAACAAAAAGAAGGAGACTAAGGTAAGTCCTAATACAACTAAATTAGTAAGATTTCACACTGCATAGTATACAGAAGAAATCATCCATACCATGTTGATGAAATATGTTAAACCGGTAATAAAATTAGTGGCAAGATGATGTAACATTAAGTACGCTAACAAAGTCACAAGGCTTGATAGGTTTTCTTTTGAATCCTGTTGAGGGAGCTGAAACATTAGGTTTAATGTTAAAACTATGTCCAGCCACACTTACCAGTATTTCTTTTAGTAAGTAATAAGACCAGTCCATGTTTCTAAGACTGGGAATAATGTTGTTTTTTACTTAAATATCTTCATCTACTGTATTAAAGATTCTTGTTCCAGATGCAAGGACTTTTTATCTAGCAGGATATAATAGACAAACTTTTATATTGTTGTGTTTCAAAGATGTGCTTAATGGCTAACATGTTTTTCTGTCTAGAGTTTTTTATGGCAAGATTATAATAAGATACAGTTGTAGACTGGGACATTTTATTGGAGACCAGGACATTCCAGCGCAAGTTATTTATTCAACAATAGCTCTGGGAGGACAAGTATGATCAGATGAAATGTTTTTTTTCGATTTAGTTCTATGAGTTCTTTCAACACCAAATGCTAGACTCTCCTGAAGATGTAATATTTGAGGCACCCAGGAGGAAAGAAAAGATATCATATCAAGACCTTCAGATTTCTCAGGAACACCCAAAAACTGTTGATTATTCCTTTTCATTCTATTTTCTAAAGCTTCTAATGTAGTTATTAACCATGTGTTTTGTTTTAATAAAAAAATATGTATTTGACACACCTTCCTTCAGTCTGCATTCCATATCATTAAATGAAGATACCATATCCCTGATATGTAGAGTGACTTTCAATCATATTTGTGAGTACTTCAGTTTGTTCGGTACAATTATTCTGTATTAGTTCCATTTCATTCTGGAAATGATAAATTTAAAAAAAAAATTTCATGACCATTTCAATATAGGAAGCCTTGGATAAACTCATCAGCCCAGGAGGGGAAATACTTGAATTTTTCAGAGATGTTATTCTGTCAGCCTGGTGCTGTTTTTGCATGTCATTTTACTGCAGTGTATCTGTTTAACTGTTATTTACTATGTTTTAAAGCCATGTAAAATTTGCTTACTCTTTGCTAGTGCCACAGCATTCTATGCCCGCCTCAATCTGGCATGATCACTCCCTGCTGCTAGCTCCTCCTCTGACTCATCATCTGACTCAGCTTCTGCTGCTTGCTGTGTAGAGAACTGCTGGCCCTGCAAGAGCTCACCATGAGGTTACTGCTTACTTAGTATAACATAGTGTAACACTGCATACAAAGTCAGTATTGTAGCACAGGTGGCAGTATCATAATGCAGAGCACCACTGGATGAATCCAGACAGTGAAATTGTACCTTCAGTAGCTCAAATACATGCTCAGTAATGTTTCTGGTTTGCAATAGTCATAATTGTACCCTTGGTATGTTTGATTTTGTGGAATGAGCCAGTATTCTCAATTATTTCCTCTTCACCAAAAAAGATACTCCTAACCCCTAACATAATTTTATGATTAACTATGTCTGAACATGGGCATATGGCTGAACTGAAATATATAGCAGGCACAGCACTGTTGAAGGGCATTTAAGTATCTTTGAATCACTAAGCCATCTTGTTTTGCTTCATTATCATACACAGCACCTCATTATGCAGTTACTTGCATATATCACAACCAACCACATTATTTGGGCTTGCTATGCCATGTAGATTGGTTTTATGAATTGTAAGCATCCTCTACATGGCAACTCACTTGTTGACTTGGATTTGAGGCTCATAGATTTTAAACGTGACTCAGACTAACTAGAACATCTGATGTCTGATGGAAGACTAGTGTAGGTAAACAAAAGTTCAAACATGTTTGTGCATTAGTCTAGTTATGTTGCATGCAGTTAGATTTTTGGCACTAAGATTATCCATTTTGTAAATGTTCCTTGCTGTGTTTGTTCAATAATTTTCTGAAGGGAGGATTCTTGGAACAGAGATTAAGCAATACTTTTTATTTGAAATTAAGACCCAGTCACAGTAATTTTGGTGCCAGCAGTGGCAACTCAGACACTGCCTACATAAAAAAGCTTAATACATTGATAAGTACTAAAACAGTATCAGATGTTTTTTCTGTGGTGAAATCCTGCCTTTGTTCAAATTCTGTTTGCTGCATTGGACAAGGGATAAAGGATCTTTCATTGCCTGTTTCATTTGGGTGTACATGATGGATTTTCCTGGTTTCAAAAATGAAGACGTGACGAGAATTATTTCATGAAGTCCCCACAAATGTATCACAGGAACTTAACAGAGCATGGCTTCTCACCAAAGGAACATTATTTGCTTCTATTGTTGATTTTAGTAAGTTATTAAAAGCTTAGTAATGCGTTCTGACCCTAACGCTAACCATAACCCTACTCCTAACCATAATGTGCCTTTTCACTTAAAAAAACACACTTTCCATACCACTGCCACTATTAGGACAGATTTGAGCTTAATGTGGTCAGGTTATGGGTGATGCATCAGAAAAAGAAATGTGTTTGCTTTTTTATGTACTAAATGTAGTTTTTCTTTCTTCATAATATAATGAATTGTTGACATACTACAGTACATATTTTGGATGTCAACCAACTGATTTTTTGACCATTCATTATAGATAGAATCATATATAAATATATATATATATATATATATATATATATATACATATACACACACACACACACACACACACACACACACACACACACACACACACACACACACACACATACACACACACACAAACAGAGAGAAAGATATATATATATATATATATATATATATATATATATAGATATAGATATAAATATAGATATAGATAGATAGATAGATAGATATATAGATATATAAATATAGATATAGATATATGCTGTTAACAAGAAAATATTAAACAGCTTTCAATGGCATGCTGATGAAGAAATGTTGTTATGAAACTATAATTTTGTTATATACTAAGATTAGTGACATATTCAATTTATAATACTCATAACAGAGTGTCATTACACACAAATTATAGCATATTTCTAGAAAACAGAATAAACTGTTACTTTTCATTATGAATACCTAAAGTTAATCACAGGTCTTTTTTTCATAGGTTGCCATGTCACTTCACTTTATAGTTTAGCAAGTGAGAATTAGGATCTTAACAGTTTCTATTAAACTGTGCAATTTATTTCAACATATTTTTAAGCAGAGAGATTATTATTTGTTGCTTGGTAACATTAGTAATCATTGTATTAAATTATTTTTTATCTGTAGCTATTACAGTTGTAATTTTCAAGCATTGTTGGTAGCTGCATTAACTTTATTTTAAATTATATTTTTAGAATATAATTGTTCCTTTATAAATGATTCTTTGAAAAGCAGCTTTAGCTATTCAGAAACAAAGTATAAAAATATACAAAAGCAAAACTAAATAACTTCATTTTAAAGGATCATCTCATGCTTTGAGCTACTTGATAACATTTTAAGCTGGTACCAGCAGGTCTTAGATTGTTTGTGGAAGCTCAAGAGAATTTTATGTTTTTTGATATATGATAGTTCTCTCACTTGATAATTGTGATTAATAGATATTCCCTATGTATGTCAAGTCATTGCTGAAGGTCATATTTTATGAATGAGCTTGACTTCCAAAGGTATAGGATGATATATCAAAAGGTTTTACACCTGTAAGTCAAAAGGAGTCACTGGCCTAAAATCATGACAATGACACATGCACGAATATTCATGAGGCAGGAACAGTAGTTACCTGGCATAGCATTAGGTGGAAGATATTTATATTAGTCATAGTAGAAAACAGTATACTTGCACTCTCCTTCAGAACTTGTCCCTGGCCCAAAGTGTGTATTAACTTATGCCATGACTTCATAATGCAGTTCTAAAGCATGCATTGCAAATTAATATCATTACATATTCACACTATAGTGTTTGTAAAACTGAGGCCACTGCAGCATGTTTCTAGAAATTCTGTGAAGGTACTTACTGGGCATACAGTGGGATATTAATGTGTGAACAATATACAGCCCAGTGAATGTTGGTATGGATATCCTGCTTTGACTAGGCAAAGCAATCAACATTTCTTAGTTTAAATTGACATTCCTAATGTAATATGAACATTTTGCCCAATTCCTCAATAAAGTGTTGCTCATTAACTCTGCTGATACCAGTAAATATTAAATGATACAACATATTTTCCTTCATAGTTTTCTTTACATTAACTCGAGTACTATGCATGCTATAAAAGTATATCATATTAAGGACTATCATCCATGTTTTATAAGATTCCATTATTTGTTATTAGATAGTGAGCTATTTCCAAGTGTATATATGTACAGATATCTGCCATATTCTGTGTGGAATACTGTTGTTTGTGTCAATGTTAGGGTAGCAATATATGGTGTAGCATGTTTGTGTTTTCATTTTAGGATCTATGAAGTCAAGCAATGCATGTCATAGTGTATAGAGGAGCACATTCTGCACAGATGCCATTTACAAATAGCCATGTTTGAAAGGAAAGAACAGAAATGCAGCCCCGACACAGTTATATTGTATATAAACCACCTCTCCAAAAACATTGCACACATGTATGTGACTGCTTTCTTTTAGAACTCTGATGTCAGCTATGTTGAATTGCTATAGGCAATGCCAAGCTCATCTGCATACTGAATGAGTTTGACAATGGCTATCAATCCATCCATCCTCAACCCTTTTTCCCATTTTGCACATGGGGTCGGTGTGTCAATTCAGCAGTGACAATCATCCTGAGCCAAGGTTTATACTGCCCGGTGGATAGCAATGCCTATATTGTTTGTTAAATTGATCAAGGGATGGTAAAAAAATGGGTCAAACATTAAGCTCTGAATTGCACACACAGCAACAGGGTTTTGTACTGATGTAACAAAGTTCCATTTCACAGCTTGTCATCTGTTCTTTAGATAGCTCTTAAATCATCTAATAGTGTCAAATGAGAAACACATTCACAAGTGCCTGCATGCATTTGTTATGTGAGACAGTACCTTATCTTTAGATATATGTTAGAAGCTACAGATTTTTCAGTATTACGTTCATCAACAATACATTCAATCAAGTCAAGAAAGGCTGTGCTGGTTCTGCAGTTGGGTGTAAATGCATGTGGAATGTGTTAGAATAGCTGCTTTTCAGCAGTGCTCCAGAACTGTTTTTAGATGGATTTTCCATCATTTTTAAAATCAAGGGAAATAAAGTGAATGGGCACTAGTTGCTCAAGGAAGTGAAAAGTCACCTTTATTAAGAGGAAACACAAGGGTCCATTTTTAGCAATGTAATACGATGCTATCTATGGTAGATCTGTTAATGACTATAGTGACAGAACAGACAGTTGATTGAGATGATTGGAGTATAAGCATACTTGTGACAGTCCACAAGAACAAAGGGGACATTCACAACTGTGGCAGTGCAGAGGTATCCAACTCCTGTCACACTACATGAGAGTTCTGGAGAGGACAACTGATAAATGAATACGCAGAGCAGTAGAAAGTAAGATGGGCAATGAACAGTTCGGATTTACATCAAGGTGCAGTGCAACTGACCCGATGTTTGCAGTGAGACAGATAGTTGAGAAGAAGCTAAAGATGTGGAAAGAGTCCAACTGGGCATTCCTAGACTTGGAGAAAACATAGGACAAGGTCCCAAAATAGATGATTTTTGCAGTCCTGTGATGATTTGAAGTCCCAGAAACATTGGTAGAATTAGTGCAGGCTATGTACAAGGACTCAATGACTCAGGTATGAACAGTGTTCAGTCACACAGAGGAGTTCCCAGTGCGAATGGGTGTGCATCAAGGTACATCACTGGTGTTCATACTGGTGATGGACTACATCAACAAACAGATCAACAAAGTTGCTGTTTGCAGATGATATGGCATTGCAGTCAAACTCTTCAGCAAAGGATAGGAGAATGGAATACAAAGCTGAAGGCACATGGGATTAAACTAAGTACAGATAAGACAGTTGTAATAGCCACAAATGGGGAAATCAGAAAAAAGCTGAGAATTGATAGAGAAGGGAAAATAGTGAAACAGGTTAATAGCTTCACATATCTGGGATGGGTGGTTGAGGAAAAAGCAAGTCTGAATGATGTGGTCAAATCTGGAATCAAAGGGGCTGCAGCCAACTGGCACAGAGTGGCACAGTAGTGTATGACAGAAGAATGCCAAAGAAGATGAAAATTAAGGTGTATGGAACAGTGGCGTGACCAGTACTACTGTATGGTACAGAACCCTGGACAGTAAAGGCAGACCGGTTGAAGAAGTTAGAGGTGATGGACATGAAGTGCCTGAAATTGGTAATTGTATACACACTATGGGATACATAAAGAAATGAGAACATCACAGAAAAGTCAAGGTAGCTCCAGTTGCAGAGTAGGTCAAACAGAACAGATAACAGTGGTTTGGGCACGTGTGTAGGAAAGTAGAATATGATTTGGTAAAGATAATTTGGCACAGACAGGAAGAAGGCAAGAGGAAAGAAGGGAATCCATCAAAGAGATGGATGGATTTTGTGAGTGGAACTGATACAGTCAGGCATGACTGTTGAAGAAGGTAGGAGAGTGACACTGTATAGAGAGAGATGGCAACAGTTGACACGACACCTAGACCCAGGTAGAAAAATGTGAAAAAGGGTATTGATGCTGCTGTTGCTGATGATGATGGCAACAGGGTAGTAACTTCTGATGTAAAGTTGTTTATAGCTGGAAACTATGGTTTAAATTTGATAAGAAATTTATGAGCAGAAGGGGCCTAAACTGTTAAGATGGAACAAGGAGGTTTGAGTGTTAACTGCTTCATGCACAGTGTGTGCTAAAATGTAACTGGAGATAAGCTGTTGTATAGAACAGAAAAGAAAAGGTGATTAGAGAAACTTTTTTTGTGGATGACTTCCTGTTTATTTTTTGTTTTATCCTTTGTTGACTGGGTTATTCTCAGTAAGCTGATAACATCTTTTCAAGGTGTACCAGAGGTGGCATTTATACTACTAGGGGAATTTTTTTCATAGCATTGGGGAACATCCCATACTCTTTGGAGGAGTGGAAGTGAAACACCTTTGAAACAGATGGCACCAAAAAGATGCTTCTGCAGTTTTGGGAATCCCATGATGATGGAAAAAGGAAGAAAGAAAAGGTATAAAAACTGTAGGCTCATAACAATAGGGAATAAAGATTATAAAATATTTATGAAAAATGCTACAAAAAGAAATTAAAGTATTGGTTGAGGTAATAAGAAAAAGGATTTATGGTATAAAAGGAAGAAAAGTGAAAGAAATGTTAATTATAGTGAAAAATAGTAGAGATGATACTGAAAGAAAAGCAAGAAGTAAGACTGATGGAATGTGATGTTAATTAAAACATTTGATTAAGTGAGCCATGAATCAACACGGCAGATTTCAGAAGCATATGGCATATGAAAATATTAATGTAATAAAAAAATGTTCTAAAATTCATGGGTGATAGCTATGATAACTGGATGTATGAGAAAAATAATTATTAAGAGAGTTGTAAAATAAGGATGTCCAATGAGTATGTGCTTATTTGTATTAGGAATGAATGCAGTAGTAGAGACATGCATGTATGAAATGAGGGAGGCAATGGAAGGAAATGTTACATTGCCAGAATGTATGGCATACGCAGATAATTTACTTCTAATAACTAAAAACAAGGGATGGATGAGTGAGATTGTAATAAGGACTGAAAATGCAATAAAAAAGCTGTCCTGCAATTAAAAAATAAAGTGCAATGAATTTGATGAGATAAAAAATAAATGGAATATAATTTACAAGAAATGATTAAAGATCTTGGGTGTGACACTTGATGAGAATGAAATTGTAATAACTCTATGGAGAGAGATACTGGAACAATAAAAAAATATTAGGTTGGTGGACACGTTTTTGCTTATCATTTCAGAAAAAAGACCTAAATGCTGAATACATATATATTAGGAAAACTGCACATTTAAGTGGATATATAGGTTCCCCATTCAGATAGAAGAAAATTGTTAAAGATTTTTTTTTAATTTGTTTGGGTATCAAGGCTGAAATGAGTGAGAAGAGGGGAAATTTATAATAAAATAGTGGAAGCTGGTTTGACTTTAAAACGCACAGTGTTATATTTAGCATCTGTGCGTTTATTTTCGGTAGTGAAAAGGCAAAAGAAAGACAAAAAATTATAGGTAAGATGCTGTATGGAAAATATAAAAGTATGCAGAAAAACTGGGGAAAAAAAAAAAAAAAAAGGGGCATGATGAAAGAAAAAACATATGACAAAAATTTAAATTGTGGAAGTTTAAAGTAAGTGAAGCAGATGGGAAAAGAAAAGAATGGTGTAATACGATTTTAGAAAAATGGTGCGCCTATTAATTCAAAGAAAATCAAAAAACACAATGCAATAAAAGAGAAAGGTTTATCAAGTAGAAGATTTTTTGTAGAGAATTCTATTATACAAGTTACCAGTGAAAAGGAATATGAAATATAAGGTGATAGAGTCAAGACAATGTATTGCCTATAGTAAAGAAGAAATAACAGAGACTTGTTTTTGATTGCAAAAAGAATAATTAATTTTTGGAAAAAGTTTAAAAATGGATATAGATGGAAATGGTTTAAATGTACAAATATAAATATATTATATGGGGATGAATGATAAAATAAAGACATGTCATCTTGATAAATGGGACAAGTTACTGTTTGTGACAATAAGGGTATTGTGGAAAGAAAGATGTGAGACTTTGTCATATAACAAAAACATGGAAGAGGGTGATGTATTAGCTGAAATGAGAATATAGTTGTGGAAGTAAGGGTGGGAGAAAGAAGGCAAATGAACCTTGGACTAGCCACTGACTCACTAGCCTGGTTTCAAAATTACCTAACAGGTAGACTGTAAGCAGTCAGGTGGGATAACAAACTATCCACACTGCTCCCTGTTACAACTGGAGTCCAACAAGGATCAATTTTAGGCCCTCTGTTATTTTCTATATTTATCAATGATCTGAATAAGATCACCCAAGATGCAACTGTCATACAATATGCTGATGACTCAACACTAGTCTGCCCAGCCCCCAACCCCCTCACACTCCTTTCTGCTACCCAACAAGTCTTCAAAGCCACTGAAGCTTGGTTTCTCAGTAAAAACCTGTTACTGAACCCAAAAAAGACCAAATTACTAATTTTCAAACCAAATAAATCCAACTTAGACATTGATTCTTTCAGTATTACGTCTAGTGATGGTACCATTATCTCCTCAGACACCCACACAAAACTACTGGGAGTTATAACTGACAACAAACTGAAGTTTGACACATAAATCATACCATCAAAAACATACACAGAAAACTAGGCAGTCTGTATAAAAATAAAACATACCTAAATCAACAGACTAAAATTCCCATGGCTCAAACTCTGCTACTATCCACACTTCTATATGCTGCCCCCATCTTCACCAACCTATCCAAAACAGAAATTATAAAACTAGACATGTTACAATCAAATTGCCAGATTTGCCACAAATGCTCCCTACCGTTCCCACCATTGCCACTCACTATACCAGCTAAATTGGCTTGAACTTCAAAATCTCATTACATTCCACCAACTAGTTTTCACTAAAAAACTCCTACTATATCCGGACAAAATACCAACACTATCTAATTTACTTAAAATATATGAAAACCCAAGACAACTACGCTCTAGTGATAGGACCTTAATAAAGATCACCAGAACCAACAACTCAGCAGGAGACTCCCTATTTCCTAACTACATAGTCAGAATCTGGAACTCACTGCCCCCTGATATTACCTCAGCAAATTCTGGCATTAAGTTTAAACAACTACTAAAGGAACACCTACTTATCAATAGGCAATGCCCATGCCTTCCCCCAGGTTGACCCTCTACACCTGCTTTTTCCCTCAGGACTTTCTCTATCAACCTCCGCATACTAATTTACTGCATGTACTAGTACTCTTAATACAAAACCTCATCTACTAGCAGTTCTACTATACTCTTAGAAGCTCTATGGGTGAATTATACATACTCTCAATAATTCAAGTAGAAATTACAACTAACGTATCCTGCTACTTCAGTTTGCAGTCAAAATATTTTTTTCTCTCTATGTACCTGTAAAATGTACAGCCAAAATATTTTTTTTCTCTCTATGTACTTCTAAAATGTTATGTGTTGTACTTTGCCTCTGCATGTGTGAAATATCACTGTATGTGTTTACTTGCCTTTGAATGCCTTTGTATATTTACAAACTCTGTAGCTTTTCTCCCCGGGCCTCTGCTGAAAATGGACATGGTCAACAAATGTAAAATAAAATAAAATAAAATAAATAAAAATAAATAAATATGGGGGTATATAAGGTAAATGAAATAAATAAAATGTTTAGCTAAGTTATTTTGTGTTAATAACATGTCCTCAAAGTATGAATGTAAAAAATGAGCATGTAAATAATTGATTTAAAATTGTATATGATATAAATGAAAGCAAATGTTAAGAAGGCACCTTTACTCTTTTTGTTAGTGCAGTGGGTTTTTTTACATCTACCTTTGCCACCACCAGCTCAAAAAAATAGGGCCTTGGTTTAATGTCTCATCCAAATAGCACTCCCCTTATGCTGCACTGCAGTGTCAGCAATCCATTCAGCTGGAGTGGGAACAGAACCAGCACTCTTCTGCCAAAGGCAAGTGTGCTACCTTTGCACCACTGACACTGGAGCAAGCACAGGAAGATATGTCAGCACTCTTACATATGCTTGACGCTTTCACCACTGACTCAGGACTTAATTGGCAAAAATAAAACAGAATAACAATGAATGAAGCAGTTGCTGACATGTCAGTAATTACTATTAATTTTTCCCTTTAAATGGGTACAACAACTCCTAGATACTTAGGAATTTAATTTAACCATAACCTAATAAAATGAAAGAATTAAACTTGAAACTCACATGGAACCAACAGCATTTAAATGGACATTCCTGGTTGAAGCTGCAACTATCTGTGTGAGTATTTATTAATGATGTGAAAATAATGTTTTTTTTTTCAGGCTATTTTACATTTTTCATCACATTCTCATACCAGATATGAGTGAAGTGGTATAGGTTCTCTGCAAAGTCTTAAAATGGAGGGGGTACGTTTTCACGATCTGGAACTAGACATGCTTATTTATTTATTTTTTTTGCTAATACGCATTTTTTATTACCCCCCCCCATACACACACACACACATACACACACACACACACACACACACACAGGCTCACCTCTTTGGGCTATACTGGAATCTCATCTGTTAAAAAGTTACACACATCTGTCGCTTAAATACTATGAGAATAGTGTTCCCAGTAGAGTGAGGGGGCTGTCACATGATATCCATAACATAAAAAGCCTTCATATCACTTAAGAAATGTTTAAAAGTTAGTCTAGAACTCTCAGTATGGGGCCCGCTATGTTATTAAAACTATGGACAGAGATCTCTGCTAGCTAAACTGTCATGGGAAATGATTTAATTATTTATATCATCTATAGCAACAGTTAAGGAGAACCTTATGTTAGCATCCTTCAAATACTTGCAAAGGAAATTTAATGTATGCTCTAGATATTTGTGGACATTTTTCCAAATCAGACATGCTTTAGTGATTCCCTTACTCATGAATTTAATTTCTAGGAATGCTCCAATGCTCATTTTCATATTCTGCTCTAAAGCTAGTACCGGTGCTGGTATGGCAATTTTAAAAGCCATTTGGTTCTACTCCATCATACTAACTTTGTTTACACAGCATACTCAGATATTATTTACTTAACATTTGTTTACCAGGAAAGCCAGACTTGGAAAAAAGCCACTTTTCAGCAGAGGTCTGGGGAAAAACACTCCAGACACATCTTTGCAACATGGGAGGAAACAGGAGCACCCAGAGAAAACCCACACGAGCGCAGGGAGGACATGCAGACTTCACATAGAAGGCACTCCAGCTTAGAATCAAACTGGAGAACCTCTTGCTGTGAGGTGACAACGCTACCACTACACTACTGTACCATCCATATTGCTGCAAGATTTCATAAATAAACATTCTTCAAGAAATCAAAACAATGTAACTGCACAGATTCAAGTAATTCAACACAGCTGCTACAGTACCACTTTAGACAAATTTATAAATGGTAGTAGACACCTGTCAAAAGTATTAGTATACGATTTTCTTTACCAATCGGATGTACAGTATTTGTAGCAGATACAGTAAATTATTATTATTGCAAGTTTTGGAGCTTTCCAATGGTTATAAAAGTGGAGTCTATAATAGCAATCATAGTAGACCATTGTGGAGGGTCAGCTTTACTACTGTAATTTCAGATCGGGATTCTTGTGGATTTTGTGTTTGTAGAGATTCACAGTAAAATTATTTCCAATAAAAGAACAGGCCATAAAAATAAGGGAAAAGATCAATCAGGTAGCTATGATGGGATCATGGCAGGGCATAAAGTTAAATGCAAGTAGATAACTGCATTTTCAAGGTAGAGAAAATTAATATTATTATTTTATTAATCCTGGGCTTTTCTGGATTTTGAAAGTATTTCTAGGTTAAAACTTTATAGTCAAACCACTCCTATTGCTTGCAAATGAAAAGGAAAGGACAGAGACTTATGTAATAGCAGTGGCGGCTGGTGACTTCAAATCAAAGGGGGGCTGCAGGAGACAGCTGAATGGGTGGGGCCAATGGGAAGGGGTGTGGTCAACTAGAAAGGGGAGGAGCTATGCTAAAAACCACAAAAACTGGAACTTTAATTAAATATGCTGCCCTGGGTGCCAAACCATCATTATGAGAGTCCAGTCAAGACAAGACAAAATGAAGTGTAGAAGAAAAAAAAAATTCAATGCTTTGGCTACATGATGGCTTACTTAATATCTAGATGGAAAAGAAAGGTTGTGGGGTATGAAAAAATAAATTACTTTTTAAATACAACTGGAATGCCAGTCAAAATCAAGTATAAAAAAACAAGCAGCACTCAACTCAAACCACTTCTCCTTGCACTGCAATTCTAATTATAATTTATATTCAGCTTTATTAAAGTACAAGTAACATGCTGAAAGTAGCAATCTCTGATACCCCGACTTATAAAAATGTTTCTTATCCAAAAAAGACCTGCTGCCTGACAACAACTATCTACTTGTTTCATGGGGAAAACATGATCAAAGTAAAAAATGAAACACAAACAAGACACAAGATCAAGATACATTGCTTTAAGGATTATTGTACACGTAATGGACCACATATGATAGATTGGCATTCTGTTTGGTTTACAGGTAAAGCCTGCAAAGATGACTGCAAGTCTCCAACAAATGTAATGAGCTTCTTAAAATAATGTAATTCTGTCCTTTATTACAAATACTGTCACAACAACTGGAAAGGCCACAGAAATACCTCACAAAGAAGATTACCGGCCTCAAAGAGATGCCCTATGCAGACAGTCTCAAAAAACTGCAGCTTTACTCCGTTGCATATCACTTACTCAGAGGTGATCTCTGCCTAACACACAAAGCTATGTCAAACCCAAAGCTTTTAGACATGTTCCACTTAAAGAAATCCCAATCCGTACGAGCTACATGCTCTAGGGACCTAAATCTTGTCACCACAATAAACAGAACATGCTGGAGGGATAGAATCCTGTCCCAGATACTTTCCATACTCTGAAACAAACTACCTATCTATATCAAACAAAGCTCCTCATTAGCACTCTTCAAGAAAAATCTTGATGATTGGATGGGAGATTGGAAATTCACCCCGGGGATCACTTCTGTGGCTCTGCTTGACAGTGGCACAGGAAAATAATTTTCTTGGGTGGCAAAAGCCGGGTACCTTTGGCTAGGCTTATATAGGTGCTAGGGCCAATAGCCTAGTACCTTCCTATGAACCTATAATACCCAAGGCTTATACATTATCAAGTTATGTAAGTATTCTCTGCATGGCAACAACTGAAAGGCTTTCAATGTTGACAATTCATTAATAGTATGCTTATTAAAGCTTACTTGCATCTTACAATCTCAGACAAGCTTACCTAATAGTCATTAAAGCATTGCTACTTAAACACAGAGCAACAGGCACTTTTTGAGTAATAATAAGCATAAATCAACAGTAAAAAAATATGACAGAAACCAGACCATTCTGCAAAATCAAGGACAGAATAAAAGTAGTACTTGTGTCTACCTTGAATGGGTGGATACACTGCACATTTACACTGCATAACTGCTCCTTGTCTTGCTTGGACACATACAGAGTCACTACATGGGGGAGAGGGGTGCAACAAGTATGTCACAATTTGAAATGTCTCTGGCTGACTGTGATGGCCCTGACACATTTGTCATACCTCTCAACCTCAGAGCAAGAAATCTGGACAAAGCCATACATAAAAGTGGGACAAAGGCCCAAAAATAAGGACACATTTTAAATATTGCTCTTATAAACTTAGAGAGATAATAGAATAGTAGGTCTTGCATTTGTATGAATTTTCTGAAAGGTATGAAATCTGAAACTCAAATGTCTGTCATTATTTTCTAACTTCAGTCTTTAATGATTTGCCACTAATTTGCCAAAAACACAATTTTATGAAAAATGGATCAAAAAGGTGATGCAAAAATATAAAATAGCCACACAATACAGCTGGGAACCTGTCAAAGAACGGACACTTTTTTAATATTAGTACTGCTAACTTGAGCAGCTGACAAAATAAAGAATCTACATGCATTTCTGAAATAAAAGTAATCTATAACTCTGATTATTACAGTTATTTCTTAATTATAAACCCTCCACGTTTTCTTCCAAAATTGCCATTTTGCAGTGGGATTATTAGGGAAAGAGCAACATTTTGAGCAAAAATTGGGGACAGTTGAGAGGTTTGGATATGCCTAATTCTATAAAGCAATTTATTTTCATGTACCTCTAAACCTGTTAATGTAGGAAATCTGGACAAGGCCAAATATACTGGGGGAACATATAAACAGTACTAAAAATTGTTGTATAAATTGAGACAGTTGATAGAATAACAGGTCTTGTTTTAGCATACATTTTTCTGAAGGTTATGAAGTCTGCAACTCAGTGTCTGTCATTATTTAGTGACTTAATTTCTAAATTATTTGCCAGAAAACCACACATTTTATGAGGAACAAACCAAAAATAAGAAGCAAAAATCTATTCATTCTGTGAAAATCTGGACAGTTGAGAGGTATAGTTCAGCTGGGGCTGTCTTTGGACGAATGGAGCCTCCCCCCTGCAGCCATTCCAATGAACCATTACTTGGCTATTTCACCCCATTTACCATAAACATTAATGCGCATACTGCTTTACTTCCTCAATGATTTGGACTTCATTTCAAAGTTTTATTTTGCATTTTACAGCACAAACACTAAAACATCTGCTAAACAAAGTGATGCAATCTCACAATGAAAACAGACTTATTAGCATTAAAACTTCTCTGCCCTTGAAACTCACATTCATTGAAACAGCATTGAAACCCACATTCAAAGAAAATACATTTTGCCAGTGGCAGATAAAGATTAACTTTGGGCTGTTTTCAAATCATAGGCTCCTTGCACACAAATCATGCACATGCTCTTTGATACACCTTCCTGATTGTATTAAATTATATCCCTTGTACAATATGGTACAGTTGTTAGAGGGCATTTTAAATTTGTTGTTTTGAACATTTTTCCAGTAAACAATGAAACAAAATGCATGCACCAATAATGATAAAACTGCCCAATTCAGAACATTTAAAGTCTACTCAAACTTCTACAGTCCACTAGTATCAGTAAATATGCACAATCTCTGAAGAAGTAAAATTCATCTAAATAATTCCACATTAAAGAAATCTGTAACTAATGAAGAGGTTGCTGCTAGCAAACAACTTTATATTTCATTGCTTCATCTACAAATACAGTGCCTGTTGCCCTTGAGGAATAAATTGCCTATGTTGCATTAAAAAAAGATAAGCTAGTAATATTGCAATAGGGAATGGATGGCAAACTGATAACAGGTTCATATATTTACTAGGTATCTTCAACAAAAAGGACTGCAGCATCCACCCCCTTTACAATACAATATCAGCAATGTATCGACCTACTGTGGGAGTAGAACCCACAGCCTTTTGCATCGAAAGCAAGTACACTACCTGTTATGCTATTAACAATGCACACAGACTCAGCATAAGCAGCACTAAACTTTTGTTGCCCTGCAGCTCTCAGCTTCTTGTAAAATCTACTTGACACTCAGCTGTATCTGAACTTTGCAGCACAAGAAATCTGGAAAAAGTCCACATTTAGGGGGGGGGGGCAAAAGACCAAAAAAACAGGGACACATTTTAAACATTGATTATATAATGTTGGAAAGTTGCTAGAATAAAATGCTGTATTACCACCATACATTTTATTGCAAAGTATTGAACCCAGGACCCTGTGCAAAATAGTCAGAGCAACATACCACTATGCCAAATCACCTGTTTGATAAAAGAGAGGAAGACTGAAACTTAAATGGCTACCATTTAGTGAATTCAATTCTCACCATAGCTGTCAACGTCATAGCACAAAACACCTGAGCAAAGCCAATAATGGGGGAATACAGCCCCCAAACATATTCAGTGAATTCAGTTCTCACTATAGTTCTCAACCTTGGCACAAAAAACTGGACAAAGCTAATAATGTGGGAATACAGTCCCAAAAATAGGGACAATTTTCAATTATCCATCTTATAAATGTAGAAAATTGCTATAATAGGTTTTGCATTACCATGTACTTTCTGAAGAATATGAAGTCTGAAATTCAAATGCTCGTCGTTTTTGTTTAACATTTGTTAAACAGGAAAGACTGACTTGGAACAAAAGCCAATTTTCAGCAGAAACACTTCAGGCACATGTCTTTGTAAAATGGGAGGACACCAGAGCAAACCCACGGAGGACATGCAGATGCCACACCAGCCAAGAATCAAACCAGACAATCTGTAGCTGTCCGGCAACAACACTACCATTGCACCACTGTACTACTGACTGTGTTAAGAAATAAAAATACAGAAATCACAGATTTTATGAGGAACAGTACAAATATGAGGCAAAAATCTGCAAATTTTTATAAATGGTGGTTAGTAGGGAATTCAGACTCTTGCCACTTGGCCCAAGGTATAGGGTTCAAGCCGCATTCTCTCCCCAACACCATGTAGTAACTGGGGCATTTCATACACACACACACACACACACACACACACACACACACACACACACACACACACACACACACACACACACACACACACACAGCCAAAGCTGCTTTCCATGCTGAATACATCTCTTCCTTTCCACACTGTGAGCCAAAAGCTGCTGTAACAGAGTCCTTTCCATGCAGAGTAAAGCCTGTGCTAAATCTGCCGAGTAATTCCCATTCTGATCCTGTACTTTCTCCCCGTGAGAGCACCTAGTCCTTCCTGCCTGCGGACGTTGCAGTCCGATCCCCTTCCAGTCTATGCAGTTGTAACTGCATAGACCGCTGGGAAAATTTGGAGTTGAATGTTGTATTCATACTCTGGACTGCTGGTGGAGACAGTCTGGATTCTGTGTGCATGCTACAGACTGGTTCACCAGCAGTCTGAATGCTGCAATCACGCATGCGAGATGTTCTGGGACTTGCATTTTTTATTTCTTTTATTTTTATTTATTTCTTTTTTTGTTTTACAGTTTTACAGCTGGGGTCTGCACAGCTGGGAGGGCTGCAGTCCAATAGCATGAGCAGCCCCTGTGTAAAAGGTTAAAGAAAAAGACTTCTAATATATCTCAGTTTAACAGTCAGGCATTCTTTGGAAGCAAGTAAAGGGAAAACTCAAAAGTTATGTTGTAGGGTTAAAGATTTATTCTGAAAGAGAGCATGCTGAATGCACTTGTCCACAGGTAGGACAAATGCATTTATTTTATTTATTGTGTTTATTTATTTAATTTATTTTACATCTGTTGACTGGGATTGTCCGATTGAGCTGAAGAGGCCTTTTTCAGCGGAGGCCCGGGGAGAAAAGCCCCAACATATTATACAATTTTCATTATAAATTAGCATTAAACAGCAGTGTTACAGGATTATTGTAAGGCATTAAGTAGCAATACAATGTTATAAATTGTCAATAATCAGGAGAATAGCAAAACTATTTCAAGATGTATAAAAAGAAATATGTCATTAAGATGAATATAGTTTTTGGGGTAAGTGGTTATAAAACCCCAGTTTTATCAAAATATAGTTGCATGAAGGCAAGACAATTACAATAGAATGTTTCTCTGAGGTGATTTGCTAAATAGATTTTAGAAGACAGCAGAAAGAATAGAAAGAGATTTTAGGGTTATAGTTATGCTAAAAAATTTGCAGCTGTTTTGCCATATCCTCATACCACTTGATCAGTCAGGTCTGAAGGAAATGCAATAAATAAGAGAAGACTTTCACAGTGATTAGCATAGACATCAAACAGTAAGACAATGGTTAATGGTGATGGCAAAAACTGGAGGATGTGGAATTCCACATATATACTGTAAGGCATTAGATTTGAAAAATGCTCAGTGGATAACGTTTTATGAATAATCTGCAAAGAATGACACAGGTTTCCATGTGTTAGTAGAAAAGAAAGTAACCTTGGGATGGTAGTTTGAAAGAGTGGAGAAAGGAACAAGCTTTATAAGGGATTTTAAAGTGAGAGATTTTGACTACATTGATTTTTTTTGAGTAATAAAATAATAAACTTCATTGCCTTACAGGACAGGACAATTTGGAAGAATTAGGAATCACAACATAGAAACAGGTGATGTCAAGACACGATGCAACTAATATGAACAAAATCGAAATCTTATTCTTTCACAAACTGGAGCTTTTCTCCTCAGGCCTCCACTGAAAAAGGACCTGTGTCCAAAACATTTTTCCCAACTAAAGAATGTTTTTTCACATGGGTTTATTTATTTATTTTATTTTATTTTCTATCAAATAAACAAATAGAAAATAAAATAAAATAAATAAATAAACCATGTGTAAAAACATTCTTTAGTTGGGTAAAATTTTCTATTTTTTTCTCATAAATTTTTATTTTTTTTTTATTTTTTATTTAACATTTGTTGACCGGGAAAGTCCGACTAGGTTCCAGAGAGCCTGTTTTCAGCGGAGGTCCGGGGAGAAATGCTCCAGATAAATAAATCTATATGCTCCACATAAATTTATAAATGTTTTAAGATTAGTCATGTAAACAAAGAGCCAGTAAAAAGCTATATTTCAATACCCTTCATGTAATTTAGTCCACTTTCCTCAAGCCACTAACCATAGCTCGACCTTTCCGGAATGATTACCTATAGCCATAACAAGTGCCACAGAAACTATAACCCCTTGAACATAATTCTGCAGCCTGGTCAAAGAAAACCCTTAACAAGTCTCGAACCCAGGAGGTTGTCAACTATAGCAGCTGGATGAGTAACTAAAACCCCCAAGATTCCCACCACCTGAAAGCAGGGTGTTGAAGTCAACTGGCTTGCAAGAGCCATGGCGCTTTAGTCTAATACGTTCCTGTGCTCCTATGAATGTTATGACTCAGCTTCTCCTGTGGGATCCCCGCACCCCATAATCTGTCCCCACCAGCTTCACCCTAGCCACATGCCTACCTCTACCTAACTTTCCCCACATTCCAACGCAATAATCAGCTCTCATGCTACTTGATCAGAGCACCCTATCTTGCCTTAATGACCCAACAAGGGGAATTACCAGTGACCACATTGTGCACCACTCCATTCACCACTTCTCGCTTGCCCTGCTTCCATCATTTGTGAACTCACTGTGTAGCGCCACGACTGGTACCATCACACCACCATCTACAAAGAAAAGGGAAAAGTAAATCCTCTAAAATGTAAAGAAAAAGGCTGCACCTTATACCCACCTATTCCAAATTACAGCAGCAGCATTCCAAAATCTCCATCTGCAAGAAAAAAAAAGACATATCATCTAAAATACATGACACACATTCAAAGACATCCTCAAAGACAACCTAACCTGCCAGGCCTGGAAGGAATGCATGACTGCCAAACATATTTATGACCAAACAGCCATAACTTGAAGCCTTGAAGTCACAACTATCACATTTAAGTAATCTTGAGCATTGGCAGAAGCATGTTAATATGCCTTTGTAAAATAAAGAAATCAATAACTCTTAATTACTACCATAACTCTTAATTACTGCCATTATTAAGTAAATGTAATACACCACCTTCCCCCAAGAGTCACCAATGTTAGGATGGACCGAGAGGGCCAGATCACCGAACGCGAAGATTCAATCAAAAACATTTTTTTTATATATATATATATATACGACTGCCATCTAAAGTACTCTCTAATGTAATTACCATCCGCACTAGTTACCCAACCATGAGGCCAGTTATCATACAACTCTCAGTTCTTCAAAGTAGATTCAGACTTCCCTTGTAACATCCATAGGACTTGTTAACAGGAGAGATTTGTGTCCCACAAACTCCCCCATCTGTGGAATAGATTCGCTGTCCACTCAGATGACCTCTTTATCCCTTCTCAAGCACAACCTGGTTAACTGGATGGGAAACAGAAAATACACCCCTGTGAAAGGAAAACAGCCCTTCCCTCTCATCGATACCCCATTCTTCTAAACAATTCTTGTACCAACAATGCACACCCAGTCAGTAATAATTATCGTCAGCAAATCCAAAATTAAAGGGATTTGCCATTGTGTGAACAACCAAACTCAATCCTAATTTTTTTTTTTTTTTTTTATCATCCAACAGCAGAAATCCTTCCCCCTCCCCCAATGATCACCACTCCAGGTGGCATCACAAACATTCCCACAACTTAGTCCCATGCCATTCAGGAGCCAACAGCTGCATAGCCCAGTGTCAGTAGTCAGCAGGGTGACTTTAGAATGACCCCAAACCAAATCACGAAATAATGACCTTCATACGATTCAAAGACCCCTACTTCACAACTTTGCAGAGCAAGCAGCCTAGCCAAAGATAAAATAAAGGGGCAAAAGCCCACACATTTATGACAAAGCAGCCATAACTGAAGTTATGCCTCCAATGAATCTATCAAACACCCACTACAAATTTAACTACCAATCGAGTATGTTACAACTAAACCCCACACCTGAAGGGACCTATCAATATCCACAACCACCCTGGTTCCATACCCCATCACTTAGCACCCTGTATAAGCCAAGCTAACTTATATTGTAAAACCATCTACCTAGCTCTTAACCTTCCATCCACAAATGAGGCACACTAACCAACATAGTGTCGAACAAATGGTCAAAATGCAGCAAACCTAATAGGTTACTAGCAGCTTACAAAATACAATTAGGTATTATTTTAAATATTCTTCTTACAAACTTAAAAGGTTGATAGTACAGGTTTACTTAAACTAGATCTTCGGAATGGTATGAAATCTGCAACTCATATGATTTTCATTCTTTGACATAAAACAGTCAATGATTTGCTAATAAACCACAGTAAATTTCCCAGCAAGAGACTCCCCCACTGACATCACCTCTCCTGAGCCACCTTTACAGCAGTGACAAATGTAGTTTCAAATGCTGTGGCGTCTGTTTTCTAAATGGTGATTAGGCATCTAGTTAAAGCTATAAGAAAAGTGGGAGGAGGGAAAAGTCCTCAAAGTCCTAGCTCAAATGCCTGTCCTCAACTTTACACTCCTCTTTTCATATTTATATTTATATTTAAAATAGATTTAAGTAGGGTCAAGTTTCTCTCAGCCTCATAGTGTAATAATAAAGCCTGAAGAGACAAATTAAAATGTCACCCAAACAAACATCAGGCAAACTATTCCTGCTTAAAACGCACAATACACATCCCCTGCACCCTAGCCATACAGGACTGAATAAACTGCTAAAGATCACTGTTTAAGGGCTTAAAGTGCTTTCACCTACATATAGCCTCTCCCCATGCCCACCAGCCATTCTACCCACATTGCTGATGAAGTAAGATGCCTGTACTTTGTTAGCAATTTTATGTCAGCTCACCTATTTGACTAAATTCCTATAACCAGCCCCCATGCACATGTGCGGACTAACAGCCACCACAGTAAACCCCCCAGTATCAGCCTAAAGCCCGCAAAAAGAAATTCATGGTTCTCTCAAGTTCCCTGACTGTCAAAAAACTAATGACCATCATAACCACCAATGAATCGCAATTCCTCTGCTGACCAAACCACAATTCCCCAACCCAACCAGGAACAGTCTTTTCTTCTCTTTCTTTAATAGTAGCAGCATTACCAAAACCCAATTGTACCCCCGGGTCAAATTTCCATTCTGAATGAGCAACAGATGACATCAATTTAGCTAATCAGTCAAAAAGCTTCCATGCAGTTTCAAAGCAGCTAGATTCTTAGAAAAAGGAATGCCAAAGCGCATTTCAAATTTGCAACCAAGAAAACAACCTGACCAAGCCTGATATGACAGAGAAGAACAAGGATACAGAAATTAACCATTTAAATCCTGCTCCCCAATCAAAAGTAGACCACCACTTTAACCACCTTGAAGCTGAAGGCTTTCATCAAACAAAAAATTGTTTATATATATATATATATATATATATATATATATATATATATATATATATATATATATATATATATATATATATATATATATATATATATATATATATACATATATATATATATATATATATATATATATATATATATATATATGGTTTACTATTGAAAATGCGAACGGCACTTGGGCAACAGTCGGATAGTCGAACGTATAAGGTCGTAAACACGGATGTTGAAGACATAATAATCAATCTAGGAACAGTTTTAACATGGGTCGAGGTAGGTGTTCAGTATTATTCCCTACTACAAACATCTTCCCTACCGCATTTTCAATAGTAAACCTATATATATATATATATATATATATATATATATATATATATATATATATATATATATATATATATATATATATATATATATAAAATTAAGTTTTATATGGGGAGGGGGACAGAACTCTGCCTCCAGGAGAGTTCCCTTTCTTTATGCCACCTTAGTGGACATTGGGTTTACCTACAGATGGCTTGAATAAACATTTTTTTTTTTTGACAAAAATTCTGTAGCACAGTAATGATGTCTTGGGGAGCTTGCCAACAAATTGTACAGATCTCGTGCGACCTATACAGCATACTGACGTACAGTGCATGCGCTGCATCAGTCATTCTTCCAGATTCCCCAGAACCCGTGAAAACCATCCACTACAGTGCAAAACCATCAGCTTCACAACCCCCCGGCACTACCCGAAGATCGCAAATGGCAACATCCATTGGCAAACAAACGACCTCTGCAAACAACACAGACCCCCAAACCACAACACCTCTGCACAGCTCAACCCCTCCGCAAATACACATGAAGACTACATAATCTTTTGCAATTGTGAACACCTAACACCACCTGTACAAAATACAAGTAATCAACCCAAACACCATATAATTTCATCAGCAACCAAACGCTAAGAATTCAAAAGTCATTCTTGCACTAGCTGATTGAATGCAAGAGTAGATCTGAAGCATTCACCATACAAAACAACTTCCCTCCATCAGCGCCAACCCCCAAGAATTAGCTGCAAACATTATTATAATAGTGTTCAAACAATGAAACTACGCTGTCTCAGCTAGAGACATGCCACGATGCAATTATTTCCCATTGATTACACAAAATACGATTTTCACTCTCTTTGTGACTCCCGTCCCGAAACCTATAATTCTGATTGTTTCATTTATCTTCTGAACTGAAACCACAGATGGCAAGAAACCTCCCCACTCCACTAGAACTGTTCCCACATTAGCCATGAAACCTGCATGGTGTTCCCTGAAGACATAAAACAAAAGGTCACTGTAAGAGTCATACCAAGGCCCTTCCAAGAGATTCCAAGATGGGAATACATTACAACCAGATGTGTTAAGTCTCACATTCCTACCAAAATGTGATTCCTATGGCTTGGAGCTAGTTAAAGCTTAAAGCACTTTTACATTTGTAATGTAAATAAACACCATGTCCCATAAAATTAAGAAATATTTTAACAATGCCTATTGTGTAAGACTACAGCTGGGAATAATACTGCTAGACTAAGATGTCCAAATACTCAGCTCTATCCACCAGGCACCATATTTGCAACTGCAAGCTTATTCCGTAATACCACCTCCCCCTAACGACCAAGGACACAAGTGCCCATGCACCACAAATCTCGGAGCCCCTGGAAACCTCCCAGAGACTACCCATTTTGCTAAAAACAGTACCAAACAAGTCACACAGCCAGCGAGAACTCACCTCTGACTATAGTTTGGCTGAAAAATATGTACCCTACCAGATCACCAGGATCAAACAACCACCCAAGGAACCCTCCCCACTAAACCATACGTGGTTCATCAGGGAACCATACAACCAACTTGTTATAACAAAAGACAAGGCATTATTACAGCTTGGCCTAAATACTCCTAACCAACCACTACTTTGCTCAGAGAAACCACCAAGCAGAAAGAGGGAGGGCGCTACCAACATTATTGATCACACTGAAATACCACCAACATCCAAATGTCCGCACTGCCCTAACATTACATTACATTTCCCGTTTTTTTTTTTTGTTTTTTTTTTTATAAACTACCTCAATACCCACTCTACCTCCTGAATTGTACTACGCTTGCTACCTGACCACCACTCCACTGTGAAAATACTCAAACTTCCATGCTTCAACACTAACCAACTAGGAGAGCAGAAATAACAAATAAACCTTACCCACCTTGTTCCCTTCGCACATTACCAATCTGAGGCCTACCTGATCCCTCAACACCAACCCGGTCATCATGGACGTAACCTGCACTGTAGCAAGTTCACGCCAAAATGTGATTACTTACCCAGCTACACTTGTCTAAACCCCTTAAACCCCTCCCCACCCTTATCTCATTTCCTCCCAATCATCTCTCCCTCCATTTAACCCTTTCACCTCACACACCCCTGTAACTCCCATTAATATATCAGCCTAACCCCTTCTGATGATGTCTCAGGACAACTTGGTTTGTAACCAAATCTCATTTATTGAAGAAAAGCCAAGGACTATGTGAATCAGAATGTTTTGTTACACAGATATCCACAGTCAAGTCAGGAGGACTAAAATATGTTTGTAATTTTGTTTTTTTCTCAAGGAAACTGCAATGACAGACATCTCAGCAAACATACTCAACATGTAGTCTGTTCAAGGTTCATGGACTTAAAACTGTTATATAAGTTCAGAACTTCATATGGACTATTAAACACTATCATGGCTCAGGAGTACATTTTGGAATGTCTCTATTTCTTGGTTATATGCAAATCCATACATCATTAGATGATGAATCTCATAATATCTACTAAACTTATATTTAGGCACTGGGTTAATTATTTATTCACTTATATAAATATTCAACATTTTATTTGTTGATTTGTTTGCATATTTAGTTAATTACCTGCTGACTGTTTCATTGACTATTTAATAAGCCACATTGAGGATGATTTATTTAATTGTTTCATTGTTAGATAAGTCTTTATTTACAAGGTTTAAGTTGGTATCACTTTCAAATAGTCATAAACTAGCTAATCATTAAATTAAGATAAAAAACATTGACATTTGTGTGTTTTGAGACAAAAGTTTAACAATAACCCAGCTCTGTTGGAAATGCTACATCTAAAGAAATCCCTATCCCTCCGCACCACACACTCAAGAGACCTCAACCTCATTACCACAATCAACAGAACATGCTGGAGGGGACAGGTGCATAACCCAAAGTCTGTCTATGCTATAGAATAGACTTCCCATACATGTCAACTAGAGCACCTCACTGGCCCTCTTCAAGAGAAATTTTGATGAGTGGATGGGAAGTAGAAAATTCACACAGGGGGTCACTCCAGTGGCTCTACTTGACAGAGGCACTGGGAACTAATGTCAGGTGGCACGATGCCAGGATAATCCTATGAGCTAGGCTCGTAAAGGCTCCAGTGCCATTAGCCTAGTATAAACCTATGAACCTATAATATGTTGGTAGACAAGTCTGACACACTACATAATCTGGATTCAGGCTACTAGGCACAGAAGTATTTCCCTGCAGTATATTTATTTGGGGGCACATGGCTGAAGTGACATTCAGATGCGGACATGTGTCTCTTTAAAAAGCTCAATGCCCACAGTTTCAATAACAAAATGCACAATAACCAAATGCACAGAGGTGAAAATAATATCCAAGATACCCACCCAGGGACAGTTGTAGTATGGCAGACATCAGCAGCGGTCTGCCCAGTAAGTATGCTAGTGGCAGTAAAAATGCAGGTCCTTTATTATTGATGTGTGTAGAACATTACCCCCTTCATGGTGTCTAGGGAACATTAACTAATATGTATAACTGAGCATAACTGTGATGACATGCTATAACACACTTCTACATGTTGTACTTACATAAACATGTACTGTACATGAATCACAATATACATTACTTCCCCTGTCCACGTGTATCT
The DNA here is from genome assembly GCF_019279795.1 of Protopterus annectens. Lineage (NCBI taxonomy): Eukaryota > Metazoa > Chordata > Ceratodontiformes > Protopteridae > Protopterus > Protopterus annectens. The sequence continues at coordinate 1,369,657,633 of NC_056726.1, forward strand.
TATTATTGAAGCTGTATGCAAAGCACTCTGTACTTCTCCTTGCCCACAAGAAATCTGCAACAACTATATGTCTCTGCAGCTGAATGTCACTTCTGGCATGTGTCCCTAAACAAATGTCCTGCAGGGAACTGTCTCACCACATAGGGAGTTAAACCCACATAATCTGTTAATATTCATCTGATAGGTTAGGTGTTGCTGGCTTATGTTTATAGAGTACATTTTACAATTAATACACAGCAGGTTTGACTGAAATATGAAAACAAAAATAAAGTCATACAAAAAATGCATTCATTCATGTGTTCTGCTTGCAAATCTGAACAGTTCAAGTCACATGCAAGAAGAATGCCTTTGCTTGGTATATAGACATTGTAACTTCTACTGTGCAGGAGTATTGATAGGATAGAAAAACATCATCCAGGTATGGACAGAGACATGCTTGTTTATTTATTTATTTATTTATTTGATTTGTGATTTATTATTTACTTGATTTGATTTTTATGTGAGTGGTTGGGCTGGTCCATGAATCCTTTTCAGCCAAGTTAGTTTCATTAGCATGCGTTAGTACTTTATATTATTTGCAACTGAGACAATGGAAATTATAGGGTGCGATGATCTGTGCACATGTGCAAGGAAAATGTGTGAAACATGCTGCTTTTCAAATATGCAAATGCTCTTTATGCGAACAAGTAGCACTGCTTTTCACATGTGTGAAGTCCACAGAGAAACAATAAAATAAACTGTGCAGCTCTGAAACTATGCATGAATGTGCAAATCACTTTCCCATGTGTATAACTGCTGCCAATAATTTCCAGTTTTTGAGTAATCTCATACATTTCCATATGCCAGTGGCAAGCATCATAGGTTCATAGGTTCAAAGGAGATTGCTAGACAAGCGCCCCTAGAGCCCTTACAAGCCTAGCCATGTTAATCCTGAGTTGCCTCAATTGTCTTTGGTTAGAATTATATAGCACAGTCAAGCACCAGGAAACTTTATTGCGAGCACATGCACATACTCAATTGAGGATTCATGGCTAACAGCTTATGTCAACTTTGCCATATTATTAGCCTGTGAAGGAGACCTTACATGGAGACAAGGTTTGGGGTTATATAGGAAGGGACAGGGGGTAGATGGGAAAGTAGGAAAACAGGGGAGAGAGCAGACAAGGAAAATACAGTAGGTTAACAAAAGAGAGTTATGCTGGAGGATGTGGAAGAGGATAGGTAATTCTTTTTTTTTTTTTTTTTTTTGAGAGAGAGACCCCTGTTTTTCAATATACATAAGGGAAGACAGAGAAGGAGAAAGGACAGTAGGGGAAGGAATGAGGGTCAGCAAAGAGCTAAAGGTAGCAAAGAAAGCATATAAAGACAAGCAAGGCAGTCATGAGTGGGTAGTCACATATTAGGTTAGATTTATAAATAGAAGCGAATATAGATAAAGAGTGGATGGACAATACAGGTGGTAAGAGATAGGGAAGAATTCTTGAGACTCTCACCACTTTCATCCAGGCCTAGAAAGCCTCACAATGAGTTCTGGTCTGGTGTTCCTGAATGGAGGGTATGGCCCTAATGCTCGGGGAATCAAGGCCTCTGCTGGCACAGTGGTCTAATCCAACTGGGTCATCAAGTCTAACATTCACATAAAGAGGCTAAGATATGGGCCCCCGCTCCCTCTTTACATCCTTCTCCACTGCAGCCCACCAGGTCCTGAAGCTGAGGTTAGCTTATCATACTGCTCTACTGCAAGCTGCCTGATGAGGGTGAGCCACCATTCCCACTTTGTGAAGCATGCTCATGACTGACACAAAGTGGTGACCTATCCTTGTCAAGGGTCATTTGGATCTGCAGAAGGAGAGAAACAGGGAGAAAAACAATCAAAAGTAATGAAATGTAATATGTTTTATTTTACACAATTAAATGACATCAGTATTATTTCTGTATTCCCTATGAATAATGCAAGTAATAAAATTTATGAGCTCAAAAAATCTAATCAGTCTCTATGGTATTATATATATATATATATATATATATATATATATATATATATATATATATATATATATATATATATATATATATATATATATATATATATGTGTGTGTGTGTGAATGCTATCTTAGCATGGCTGTGCAGGATTTTCATATTTTCTAACTACCAAAGTACACTAATTCATGTAATAGCAATTGCGTGCTCTTTTATTAATTTTATTAATGGTTATTTCTTATTAGAATTTTTTTTTATTTTTATTTTTTTGGTGAGGGATGTTAGTTTTGGGATTAGGGAACCGGGCATGTCTATCTCCTTTGAAAGTGGCAAAAGTTTATTCTGATGTCCTCATGTGCTGGAAAAGAAGAAAAAGAAGGAGAAAGTAAAGTTAACCCTAATAATACCCCGGGATTCAATAAACTCTGTGCAAGAATAGTGTTATTCCTACACGAAGTGAACGGTGTCCGTTTCCGCATAGCCTTAACAGCAGTGCATCTTACATATTCATGAAGACGCGCTTCTGTTAAGGCTAAGTGGATAAGAACACTACTGAGTGCAGGGGTGTGTTTTTGTGGTGCTCGTACATCCATGTCTCCTGCATTCTGAAAGTGCTGTATGCAGCAGCTACTTAGATAGTAAGCAATGCAGAGGGTGTGTGACAGGTACTGTGACACACCCCCTGCATTGTCAAAGTGCTGTATGGCACTTTCTAACTGCTGTCAGTGTCTATGGACATTGAAAGCAGCTATTTAGATAGTAAGCAATGCAGAGGGTGTGTAGCAGGTACTGTCATACACCCCTGCAATGCAAAAGTGCCGTACAGCACCTTTAACATGTTTCAACCTCTTAAAGCAAAATACTGGCCAAAACCTAAAATGATGGGGGGACAAATAAGAACATATCATAAATATTGCCCTTGCAAACTTAGAAAGTTGATAGAGGAACAGGGTTTGTATTAACATAACAACATGTAGGGAAGGAGTAGAAGTCTGAAACTCCAAATGTATACCATTATGTAGTGACTTCAATCCTGACATGTCTCATACAGACTTAGACAGTTGATAGAATGACAGGTAGTGAATTACCAAATATGACTTCCAAGTATTAGTGATACATGTAATTAAAGTGCTTTTATTATTTTTTTTCCATTTTCAGTTAAGTTTAAGCATAGCTGAGTGGGTTTGCATGCTATGGCCATCTGCTCAGCAATGCTTAAACATCCCATAAGAGCTAAACACAAATGTATAGCTCAACTCCTTAGTGACAGGGTAGCATAGTGACTAGAGTCCAACCTTTGCATGCAGGAGTTCATTGTTCGAGTACCAAAAGAGGCACTTTATTTTATCATGGGAAAGCATTGTTTAAATTACTTTTATTATGTTAAATTATGAAGTAATTGATATTTTTTACCCAGGGTAGTGTAGCTGGTTCAAAATGGAAGTGTGAGTGCATAAAACATGTGAAATCACCCATGTATATGCACGTGTCCCATACAGTATAGTCACACCCCAAGGTAATGTAATGAAAACATATAGGGGGCATCATGTAAAGTTAATCATTTATACTTAATAATATGTCAGTAATGATGAATTACTCTACAAGTGTGATATTTTCTTAAAATGAAAACTGAGCAATGCTAAGCAGTGCCCAGCCATGCTTAGCTGGTTTAGGCATTGCTTAGACGTAAACGCTAAACAGCAGTCAGCTCAGCTAAGTGGATTTGTGCACTGTTAAGCAGTGCTCAGCATGTATGCCTTTAAGCACTGTTCAACTCAGTTTAGTGGATTTGCGCACCACTTAGCTGAGCTTAGCACTTTCAAAATGGTCCATTGATGGCAAAGGGTGGGAATATGGCCTTATTTAAACCACACAGGTGAGAATACAGCCATAATCTGTTGTAGTCTGATTGCAGAAACCATGTCTGACATTGGAGAGGGAGCGTACTTTCAGATGCAGTACTGGGGCATTCAGGAGTCCAGGCTCATGGCTAGGCTCCTTGTAGAAAACCATGATGACAGACTGCTGCAGGGCCAGTACCAGGGTTTTCAGTACAAAACGGAGGCCTAGGACCATCTGGCACATGACCTCACCAGTGCCACTTGAATCCCCCAAACTAGTGATCAGGTATGGCATCATTATGCTGACCTAAAGCAGAGGAAGGGGGAGCTATTGGCCCAGTGGACCAAAGATGCACAGGCGCGGAATGCTCCATTAGTTAGTAAGTATCTCATCCATAGCTGTACCAAATCCTAGGCTCAGTATGTGATAAACAGGTCTGTGTAATGTTTGTTTTCTCCCTACAGTTGCAGTGAAGAAGGCTAACAATGCCAAGGGCCATGCAGCCAGACTGACAAGGCTGCGCCGACAGGTTGGTGAGTACAGATCTACCTCGCATTATATACTGAAATAAATAAGAAGGAGTAAATCATATACTGCCAGTAGTTGTAGTGTGTACTGTGTCTGATGAGTAAATAAAGTTTGCCAGACTAGTATTGACCTACAGGATATGCAGTAGTAAAGTACTGTGTCATATAAGTACAATAAAGACCTAAACCACCAAATGTTGCGTTTACTCTGGCATGTTGTACAAATAGAATGTGTACAGGTTCTTCACGCAAATATGGCTTTGACAGCATGAATTAACTGAGGTTGTTCTGAAAACCAGCTATTATGCAAAACAGTAGATTGTGGAGCTGTAAAAAATATATATAAATGAAATATGAAAGATGTTATGCACTAAGATCCGAACCCTGAATAGTAATGTCTAATGTATTATAGTGTGTCCCCTGCAGCATTGCCTTGTGTTACTCTTTGCTTTCCAGATTGTATTATTTCAAAGGATTAATACAGAATACACTATCTGTCATGCATTAATCATAGGGTTACAATGTCAGATTGTCTAACCCACAGAGTAATAGGCAGAAATCAGTCAAGAAAGAGACTGCAGTTCCACGGTAGCTCAGTGTGATGAGAAATAGCCTTGTTGTTCATTTTAACACACCCAAACATGATTTGAATCCAGGGAGTGGTACTGAGATGTGTGCATATATACACTCATGAAATCTTGAATATTTGTAGAAACAGTCAGATAGTGGTAACAGATATTTCCTCCACAGGTCTTACAAGTAAAGAAATGTTTGTAGTAGCTGCATGAAGCGTATACCAATATACCATGTACTACTGTCTCACTGTCCAACCCCTGCCCGCAAATGAAAGCCAGATAGGTACATACACCATGCACTCTTCCTGATTCATGTCTCTCAAGTGTCATGCTGTCATGGCTAGTGGTCTCTGCTACCAATCACCTTGGACAGAGATAGGAATCCCGGTGAAGTATGCCAGTAGCAGATGCACACAACATAAGTGCAGGGTACCCCTTCTTTGTCAGATATGTACTCCTGACATGTAGAAGCCACCTTAGTAATGTAGCCATAGTTGTCCAAGACTGCCCTCTACCATTAAAGATTGACAGTTGGACAGGTATGTATGTGCTACAGAAGTTATGGGCCATAGGTAGATGTAAAGTGAGGGCAGACCTGTAGAGTACTGAGCAGTACTGTTGTGAAAAATAGAAGCCTATGCAGTTGTTAATGAGCATTTTCTCTCCCCCCACCACTCATCTGCATCACTAATTATTATTCATATACTATGGGCATGATTTCTCAAATCTTAATCTATTATTGTTCATATATTTAATTGGTTGCATATTATCATACCTTGTTCAAATACCATTGCTGGTGGTGTGTTGCCATAAATGTAACTAGCATGCTGTTACAATGCTTACTGTTGTTACATTTATGCATGTGTTCTGTTTTTTATGCAACTGTTTCACATTTGTTGGTTTGGGTTAACTGGAACATCCACACATGTTGTTATAACTAATTTTGAAATGTTTTGTTCATGACTAACCAATATATCTTTGATAACTTCAACACCATAGCATTTTTGGGAAGGCAGATAACAGCAGATCTGCCTGTCCCACCTCATCTGGCTGTGGCATGGGGCCCCAGCACGTCCGGGACCCAACCTGGAACTTCCTCCTTAACTTAACTGTCTGTTAGCATCCTTTAACTTCATGCAAAACAACACACACCTGCTTACAACTGCTTAAAAGTGCTTTAATCACTCTGTCTCCATCAGCCTTTGCTCTGCCCAGCAACAAAATAACCAGGCCTGCCAGGTCTCAAACCCAGGACACTGTGCACTACAATCACAGCAATGTGCCACTACACCATCTGAGCTGTGGGCATTTGTAAAGCTTTTATAAACATATCATATACTACAGTCATTTAAAATAAGGGAAAAATATACAACCTTAGTACTCATACATGTATGTATATATATATATATATATATATATATAGTTATACATACATATATATACACACACACACACACACACACACACACACACACACACACAAACAGACACATACATACACACACGCACACATATATACATATATATATATATATATATATATATATATATATATATATATATATATATATATATATATATATATATATATATATACACACACATATGGGTTCACTTTAAAATCTCGAAATTATGAAATACCGAATTTCAGAATATCAAGATCATAAATTCGAAACACCACAATACCGAATGCTCATAATCGCGAAATTCAAAATCCTGACACTTACATACACACACTCACATACAAACAACTGCCCCCGCACACAAACAAAACTAACCTACACCCCCCTACTTATGTATTCTAACTCCGAGACCGCACAATCACACACACAAAGGCAATTCACACCCACACATTTCACAGCCCCTTGCACACACACATCACAACCAAAACACACACTAACATACACTACAGCACATAACATACACACATACAAATTTACCTGCACTTACATCAATTCATACACCTCCACACCAAAAGCTCTGAACTTTGGGATTTTGAATTTTGCGCTTCTGGTGTTTCGCGATTCTGAGCATTTGGTATTATAATCTCAGTAAACTGAAATTTGGTATTTTAATTTTTCGAGATTCTAAAGGGAACCCATACATATAGATATATATATATATATATATATATATATATATATATATATATATATACGTATGTATATATATATATATATATTTGTATATATATATATATATATATATATATATATATATATATATATATGTATATATACACATATATAGATATATACATACATACATATAAACTCAGCCTCTTACTGCAAGACATCTGCAAAAACCCTGACAAAGTGGAGGTATAAAGGGCAAACAATAGTGACATATTTGAAATATGGCTGTTATAAGCAAAGAAGCCTGCTAGAGTATCATGGTTTGTTTTTACATATATTTTCAGAAAGATTTCAGGTCTGAAACACAAATGATTGTCATCATTTACTGGTGTCAGTGCTCACATCATCCCAGTGATTTGTCAGAAACCCACAACTGTTATCGAGAGCAGAATGTGAGCCATGTATCTGGACAGTGTATACAAATCTGGACAGTGGAGAGGTATGACTGCAGTCATGTAACAGATGGGAAAAAGCACTGAGTACTGCCGAACATTTCACTGAGCACCTTCTGAACTACAGTCAGACGAACACATCACTACCCCAAATCAGCTCTGGGGAATTACTCGTGCATTTGCAAATATATCATGCACTACAGGGATGTAACTGAAGGGAAATGCAGACATCAGTGAGAAATTGTCCACCCACAACTATTTGCACCACAGTCACAGCAACATACCAGCACCCCAAATGAACTCTAGAGTATAACGACTGTTTGAGCAACCATATCCTGATTGTCAGTCACACATTACACCAACATATACTGCCCCAAGTCACAGTCTACTGGGAATCCTGAGGTGTTACAGGACATTTTTCAGTCTGCCCCTACAAACATATACACCCGATAGACCACCAGCAACTGTAGCAGCATGCAGAATCAGATAGAAAAGGATCTATGACACTCACATCTGCCACTCTCCCTACTCAGTCCAACAAACATTTATACACTACACTGCTACACAATCCTGACAGTCTGTTAACAAATGCCAGACATACATAACTCTCAACTGTACAGATTTCCACAGAATATCCAGAGTGTGGGACCATATTTATGGCCACTGCCACATACCACTTCCGGGAGTCTGCTAAGTGACTTGGATGATATCAGGAGTGACATCACTAAATAATGATATATCATACCTCTGAACCTCTTACTGCAAGACATCTGGAAAAAGCCTGACATACTTGGGGACAGGATGATGAAAAGAGGGACATATCTCACATAATGGTGTTACAAACTGAAACAGTTGGTGTTGCAGGGTTTGTTGTTACATAACATCTCTGAAGGATATGATGTCTAAAACACAAATGGATGTCAACATTTGCTGACTTCAATCCTCACATTACCCTACTGATTTCTCAAAAAAAGAAATTGTCTGAGGAACAGACCAAACATAACAGGCGAAACAGTGGGCATTCTGTGGACATCTGGACAGTTGAGAGGTATGTCATAGACATATCACTGTCAGAAGTCAAGTCACGCAGAAAATGCATGTCCACACAAACCGTGTTAATCTAGCAATCTTCTATGTATATAACAACAATACTTCCTTACAATCTGTACCTAATTCTGAAACTTTGTCCCCCATTTTTTGGGCTGTCTCCACATTTCTTGTTCTAAGAGGTATTTCTGTCTACTTTTTGTCAAGCTGTAGCCCCACACCTCCATAATGTCCCCCTCACAGGCAAGGAAAAGGTCAAAGCCCACATGAAAGACTTAATTGTAGCACTGTATTGCTATGGCATTGGCTAATGGAAAGACAACACAGCTGCTCTGGATCCAAGTAGCAAGTGGGAGGCACCAACTGGTGGACAGGCCATGACCTGCTCATGAGCATTACCTACAAAAGGCAAGCTGCTGCCTATGCAAAACAGGTCTGAACCCAATAACACAAAGACAGACTGTGACTACACAAACCTAAACATTTGCATTATTCTGAGGAAACTCTTCAGGACTATACCAGGTATGTCAGTCAATGAAGCATGTAATAGAATGCAGAAGGGAGATGTAATAATGTGAAATAGGAAGTTAAACACTAGGTCAAGAATTGCTAGACTCACATGTTGCTGTCCAGCACCTATGGCCATTCCTGCTGGCCCTGTCTACAGTGACATAGATCACATCTCTAGCCTGAGTCACTCAGCAAAGTTCAGCTCATGTATGACTACTACTGTAGTGTCTGTTGTCCAATACTGACTGTGACACTGTTAGGCCAGCTACCTTGGAAGTTGTAAATATCCATATGTCACGTGTGAATTCTACTATAATACATATGCTTGTCTTACAAATATAAGAGAATTATATGGGGTATGTGCATAGTAAACAACTGGTGCAGAAGTGTGTGTTGAACTGTACGCCATATACTGAGCTCATACCTTTCAACTGTCCAGAGTTTTGCAGACTGACCATGTGTTTGCCTCATATTTGTAGTCTGTGCCTCATACAGTTGTGTATTGTCTGGCAAATCACTGGCAACCCAGTAAGGACTGAAGTCATAACATAATAGCATACATCTGAATGCCAGAAGTCATATCCTGTGGAGTATTCCTGTGAATGTGAAACCATCTTTGCTAGCAACTAAGTGTGTTACAGCTAGATTTATAAAGTGTCACTAATTTCCAGCCTTTGCCCACCATTGATGTGTTCCTATGTCCAGATGTCTTGCACTCACAGTAACTAGTAGTTTTAGCATGAAACTAATGTCATTGCAAGCGTACCTTGTCCTGGAGGATGCTGACATTTGTGCAGTCATTGACACCTGGTTTGCAGCCGTGGAGACCACACTAACCTTGCCAGGTTACTCATCCCACCATACATTTAGATCCCAAATGTAAAACTGCAAAGCCACAGGAGGTGGAGTTTTAAACAGTATCATACACGTACACAACTCTAGGCTGGCCAAACAGTATGATGCATGTGAGACATCACAAGTGCAGTTAACTGTTGACAAAACACCTACTCAAATCATAGCTAGCTACAGACCTCCAACCATAACTCTGGACACCCACTACTCCTGTCTGGACTTGCCTAGATCTGTCAAGATTCAACCCTCTCTCCTGCTCCTTGGTGACTTTAACTATGCAGCCATAGTGTGCATGACCTATTCTACCTGAGCAGGAATGCACAGAGATTCTTCGGCTTTGGTAATGTCAATGCATTGAATCAGCTGGTCAACACTACTATGACAGGTGGAAATATCTTGTACCTAGTCCTAACCAACATGAGTAGCCACTGTAGCACTCCTACAGTGTCATCCTCCTTGGTAAGATCTGACCACATAGCCATCTCTGTTGAGGTTACCATCTCCCCTGCCCCTTCATCATGGTCAAACAAAATACACTTTCCAAAACTGACTGTAAATCTCCACAGAGCAGGTATAAGTAGCTTTACAGCCACCATCCCATCAGTTGGAATGAACAGTAATGTCCAAGCTACCACACTACTGTGTGAGCACCTACTTAGCTGTATGGACTCTGAATACCTGGCAAGACAAAATCATCTCCCTCAAGGTAGGGTGAACCTCTCTGGTGAAAAGCAGCAATACGCAAATTCCATAATAGGTGAAACTAATTGCTAGACATGGCCAAGAAGGAGCAGGTGCCAAATTGGAAGGGATGTCACCTTTGTCTGAACAAGCAAATAAGGTCACAGACTAACTTTGAGTGCAAATTGGGCACATCCACCAAGGCCAATCATTAGACCTTCCACACATATGTCTGCCATCCCAGAGGCATCACCCAAATCTACTCTGTAGTAGTGGTCAATAACACCGCATACACATATGTCATAGCTATAGCCAACCTGCTGCAGACAGGTTAAGTTTAAACATCCCCCACCTGCCCCCCATTGGTAAACATGGACATGCACAGCACCTGCTCCCTCCCCTCATCATCAGGAAGCAGGTTCATAATGCCCTCTCAAAGGTAACAAACATAAGTCTCCATAGGCCTGATACCATCCCTGGCTGCATCCAACATTAACACAGGCATAAGCTCTCAGCTCCACTACACACTGTAGTCATCCAAAGCCTGAGCACCAGTGTCATCCCATCTGCACAGAGAACAGCCACTATCATCCCTATACACAAAAGTGAAGCAATCCACTGACCTAGCCAATCATATGCACATCAGCCTAACAAGCCTGATCTGCAGGGGCATGGAAGCCAATTTCAAAGACCTTATAAACAGGGATATGGGCAACCTCAAAATGCTTGAGCCCATACAGTGTGGTATTGTCAAAGGGAGATCAGGCCCATTAAACCTGGTTGACTTCTTTGAAGTGGTCAGCAAACACAATGACGAGGGGAAGATGGTGCATACTGCCTACCTTCACCTAGCCCAAACCTCTCAAAATAATCCCCAGGCAACCATGATACATAAGCCTACACAGCTAGGCATCAACCTGTACATTATGAGATGGGTAGCTAACTAGTTCAATGATAGTATCCACTTGGTCAAAGTAGTGTAAGTCACCTCTAGTAGTAGACTTTTACAGAGCAATGTACCCCAAGGATCAGTCTGGGGGCCTCTACTGTTTGTTATATACACTTCTGGGGGACAGGACAAAACCAGTGGTCTGTGACTGAACAGGTTTACAGTGGTCTGCAAGCTGGCCACTGTCTTACATTCCCCTACTGATGTAAGCATCCTCCAAGAGGCTCTTACCAAAATTAATGACTGGTGCCAGAAGCATTGCCTCAAACCGAATGCCAGGAGATGCATCATTTTCCATGTCATGGTAGGTGTTATGCAGACTGATTATGAGAATAATAACAATGTATTGACCAAACAATCAGGTGTGAGCAAACTTGTGCACCAAGGTTGGTAGCAACCTGACAGTTTCCCACTGTGTGGGCACCATTGTAAGGAAGGCTGTCTACATGGCCCACCTCATAAATATGGGTATGTCATCCAGGAACCAGGAGGACACAACATCCCTGTAGTCCACCCTTATCAGATGCATTACTGAGTACAATGGATCCTTTGGAATGTACCTTGCCAAGCAAATGCAGCAGTTGCAGAGACCACAGAGGCTCCTGACCAGGCAATTCCAGGATCTGCAACACCTATCATCTACAAATAGGCTGAAATCCTTGTCCCTGTACTCAGTCTCATACAGACTGATCATAGATGACCTTTGTCTGGCATACAAGGCCATTTCCAAACCAGCTTTGATGGCATTTCTGCATATCCTTAAGACAAACTCCACTCACGCAAATTGCACGCAAGGGCCTAACCTGGTCTGTGAGATGTATAGTACTTGTTGGTAGGATAGTGTAGTGTCGTACACAATACACTGTCTGTAAACTACACTCCCTTCCCATGTCTAGCAGAGTACATGTATAGCCGTCTTGAAGAAGAAGCTGGAAGACTGCATGGGAAATGGCAAAAAACACCCCAGGGATCCCTTCATGTGTCCCAACTGGACAGTGGAAGCAGGTGTTGGCTTTGAAGGGACATGGGTGAAAGTCTGGACTAGGCTTGTGAGGGCATCCAGGCCAATAGCCTGGTATCATCTTATAAACTTATGCACCTAGTACTTTACATGTTTCATGTATGTATTGCAGACTGTCCTGCAATGTTGTCTGACATGAATCCCTGTGAGTCTGAACTGTGTAGGTACTGCATTGATAAAGTATTCTCTTGTTCCTTCATTGGTTATTATCACATATTGTTAAACTTTGTTATTGTGTCTGGTCTGTAGAGCAGTACATCAGCTCTTACAGTACTTTCATATGCACTTGGTGACACTGTATAGATCACTCCACTAGTCTTGGTCTTGGTCTCATGTAGGATTCTGCTAATAGGCCCATCACACAGTAGGATTTGTCACCCTGTGTTGAGGGCCTTACAATAGCTGATAAAGAGATAGATTGTGGCAGCCAGAACTACCATAAAGTCTGGCCTGAAGGGCCCATAGGTGGCAAAGGTGTGCCAGACTTTACCAGGAGTGTGTGTGTGTGTGTGTGTGTGTGTGTGTGTGTGTGTGTGTGTGTGTGTGTGTGTGTGTGTGTGTGTGTGTGTGTGTGTATATATATATATATATATATATATATATATACACATACATACATACCAGCGAACATTATACTGCAGGATATTAATTTAATTCACTCACAGCTGAACTTGGGGGTTGGAGTCTCTCCCCTAACAACCTGATGTCAGTGTCTTAGTGGACTCTCATGATGATGGTGGTCATAGTAAGTCACAGGTGGGGTTGTTGGGAGCTGAATATGTGCTATTGGTTGGTATCCCTCTTTCACCCACAATGTCCCCACACACAGTCAGTATGTCCACATATACCCAGTCCCTAGCAGACACAGATAATGGACAGTTGGAGGGTGGCAGCATGGAACAGGCTAGTGTGGTAGCTATGGCAATTGTGAGTGTAGACACTAGCCATAGCCAGAGAGCAGGCAAGGTCACACACAGGCAGATGGATAGGGGTGTTTGACAGAGGACTGCTGCCCATCAAGCCCCTGTCACAAGTGTCACAGCAGGTGTCACCAGACGCATGTTACAGTCCATCATGGAGGCACAGGTACATGCTGACAACACCAGACAGATGCTCAGGGTCATGAATGCAGCACTTCCTGCCATACGTGACAACCTCCATGGCATCTGCAGTGCCGTATGTCATTTTGCTGATTTTGTTGATAGATGGTGGGGTGAGACACTGTCACTGTGCAATGTCTGTGCTTGAGCATGTGGTGGCAGTAGGGCATCGGCCATGTGGACGTAGGTCAGCCACAAGATAAGCTGAGAGTCCAAATGGCCATGTACATTCACATTCCCATAGTAGCCCTACCACCAGCACTTCCAAAGGGAGGGTGCTGCCCATACCACACCAGAGCAGGTCATAAGCATATGGTCCTGGCCAGTCCCATCAGGAACACAGATCCAGCAGACTGCAGTCACCTTCAGAGAATAGTACTGTATTTGTCCTTGGGCCTGCTGGTGCCAGTGAGACTCCTGGCAGAACCAGTTACCTCATCTCTGCTTGGAGATGGTGAACAATACATCCTGCCCTGTACAGTCCAAGCCCTGTGACGGGCATCCATATTGCTTGATGGTGTGCAGACAAACACTCACACATTTCTATAACAGGCAGGCCACCACCAGACATGCACAGCTACTCTGCACGGCCCAGTTGAACACTACCCCTCCAGACACACACACACACACACACACACACACACACACACACACACACACACACACACACACACACACACACGCACACACACACTCGCATGATGTCAACCATATGGCCCAGCCTAGGCCTCTGGCAATCCCACAACACACCCTGTGCATGTGATGATTATTGTGCCACATTCCTGTTATCCATGCTATCGAAACAGGGACATGCTCATATGAGTCTGATGGACAGGTTGAATATTTTACAGTGTAGTAATGTAATGCTGTATAAGGTGCTGTCTGCTGGCAAATAGTTATGGGTACACATTGAGGTGTATGTACAGTTTTAGCCATGATGCATTATTGCCATTAGTACTGTTGGCTAATTGTAATGTCTCTTACTTTATTCTGTTTGTGTTCCAGATGTCTGTGTTTCTGCAGGTTGTGGGCCTGCTTACAGTAGCAATGATGAATAAGGTGGAGTGGAAGCACAGTGACCTTTACATAGCCAAGGTACAGCTGTATATGTCTATGTTTACCAGGTGTGTTTATATACAACAGTGTGTGAGGGACAATTGGGGCAGACAGTGTGACCTTGCATACATACCATCGATACATCCAGCTAGCCTTCATACATGTCATCTGGGTGTTCTGTAGTACCACATGCTCAAACATAGAGATGTGGTTACTTGAGTACTGGCACTAGGTCCCTCACAAGAATAACCATTACTTTAACTGCAACAGATTCATCTATCAGCACCTGTTGCCCCTGCCATTTCTGTCCCATCCACTCAGCCTTCATGCAGTTGGTGAGGTTATGCCTGGTACTGTGTATGACAGCTTTGGGGTATGCATTCCTGACACAGATCAGCCTTTGTTAGTCTATGTGACAATCACCAGCATGTGTGTATGCTAACTCATATGCATGTCTGACCTTTTGTGCTGGTAATGCACACAGAGTGATAGTCCTGTACATGGGGCAGCTGTTGAAGGGCTGACCACAGTTCCTACCTGCACAAGTCTTATGAACGATAGTGCTAGATAGATGACACAAATAGCACAGAGGTATTGTAGTGTTGCAATGTCTGCCACTACAATTCAAGTGGGAGACAATTGTCGGGGCAGTTAGGATTGCGAATGGTGGGTTCAGAGACCCCTAACATGGTAGAGCCATCTGACACACGCACTCACACTGCTGCATGGGGACATGCATTGAAATACACATGCACATGGAGTTGACACTTCTCAGAGTAGATGACCTACCCATCTATTTATGTACACTACACAGTGATATGACCATTGCATGCACCATAGTGGCTTTGTGTTATAAACTGTGTAGCTGTATTTGTAAGGTGGATGACATCGTTATGGGCTGAAACTAGATTGTCAATGGGGGAATTCACAGGGTAGAAGAGGAACAGAAAATGGTATGGCCATGATGTACACACAGTAAAGACAGCCACAGGGATGTGCATACAGAAACACATACAAGTTGCCAATAGACATATTAGTAACCCTACATGTCCACTTGTATGTACTATAGTGCTACTTACACATGACATGCTCCACATAGATTATATGTCTTGGACATAACAAACAACCTCTTACAACAAGTAATCTTGTGACTGCCTTCATGGATGGTAGGATAATCCACCAGAAATAGCAATTGGTCTCATCTACTGCTCCTACAAACCTGGACAATGATAGAGTGACAGACTTTGTATCAGCATGATGTGCCAGTCAGGTACGATGTCTGATGCTGGCATATGTATCATGAAGGTATCTGTGACATATTTGGCAATGATATCACAGGAATGCTCATTGTTAGGGAACACAGACCACGTATAGGTTGCAAACATCTGGACATTCCATGTACATCTGTACAGATGACTGGTATGGGCTGTATAGTGTTACATGTTGCATGTGAGGCAGATGCCAGTAACAGGCTCTTTAAAGTAATGTCATGGGTAGGGATCAACATGCCTTAAAACCTACACACATAACAGCCACAGGGGATATGCTTCACATACACTACTATAGTTGTCAGAATTGAGATTAGAACCCCTACCTATCTAATTATTTGTACTGTTGTATTACACAGTTATTGCATGCACTATAAAGCTTGGAGGGCTGACAAGTGTATGCAGGTACTTTTAAAGTGAAAGTCATCAGCAGGCTATGTAATTTAGGGCAATGGGAAGTGTGATGGGTGGTACATGCCTCAAAATGGTATAACTCACACCCCCAGAGGATATGATTCTCACACACACACACTACTACAGTTACCAGTATTGAGTTTAGAGCCTCTACTTATCTAGGCATGTGTTCTATAGTTTTAAGCAGTTATCAAATGCACCACTGTGCTTATGGGATTTAACAATGTCCAAAGGTATGTCTAAGGTGAATTACTTCAAGAGCCCTTGTAAAGTATGGCAATGGGAAATGTACTAAGTGGGAAGGGCATCAAAATACATTACCCTACAAACATACACACTTACAAACACCTTCACACACACTTACACACACATTTGCCAGAACTGAGAATAGAACCTCTGCCTGTTTAGTTATTTGCATTATATTGTTATTTAGTTATCACATGCACCACAGAGCTTATAGGGCTGAGGACTGTCCAAAGATACTTCTAAGGGGAATGACATCAGCAGGACTGCTAATGTAGGGCACTAGGAAGTGTGGTGGTTGGGAATGGCCTAAAACTGTTTCGCCTACTAACAAACACACACACAAACACACACTTACATTTTATAGGACTGGGATTAGAACCCCTACCTATCTAATTATGTGTATTATGGTGTTACACAGTTATCACACATGCTACAGAGCTTATATGGCTGGCAAGTGTATAAAGGTACTTCTAAGGTGAATGACAGCAGGACTGCTAAAGTAGGGCACTTGGAAGTTTAGTGGTTGGGAATGGCCTAAAACTGTTTCACCTACTAACAAACAGACAAACACACACACACACACACACACACACACACACACACACACACACACACACACACACACACACACACACACACACACACACAGTTCCATTTGCCAGGACTGAGATTAGAACACCTACCTATCTAATTATTTGTAGTATAGTGTTAAGCAGCTATCACATGCACTACAGAACTTATAGGACTGCCAGGTATCCAATGGTACCTCTAAGGTGATTGACATCAGCAGATCTTGTGACGCAGGGCAATGCGAAGTGTACTGAGTCAGAATGGTCTCTTAATACTTAAACGTACAGGCACACACAAACATGCACAGACACACACACACACACACACACACACACACACACACACACACACACACACACACACACACACACACACACACACACACACACATGCACACACACAGTTGATGTGATATTACAACCTCCACCTCAGTACTATTACACAATGAAGTTCACCTTCATGCTGGCATGTGCAACTGGTTACAACCAGTATGCCACTGTCCACAGCAGGACATAACTCTATGCCATTCAGTCTATCCCTGTGTGTAACTCACTCTGTGTGTGTGTGTCTCCCTGTGTCTCTATTTCTCTATCACTGTCTGTCTCTCTCTTCCCCACGTCTATGTGTGTGCATGCTTGACCTATTGTTATAGGTTGCCCATATATATGTCTGTGTATCACACACAACAGATGCAGATATATCACATATGGGCCACCTACAGCTAGTTGAGGGTAATCAAGTCTGATGGGTGTGTGTAGAGACAGTTAAGGTATACATAGCTGTCTGTATGCAAAGACATATACGCACAATGCAGTTATATAGTCTGATGTGGGTTCTGACATGGGCTGTGTGTCTCTAAGTGTTGGAGCATGCCCAGTATGGCCTTCTATAGTAAGAGTGGGACTCCATTCCAGAGATAGTTGTACTCCAGTCCGGGGTTTTGTGTGCTACAGCTATTCCTCTCAAAAGTAAACAAGAAGTTGCTAGTGGTATGAGGTTAGTTTTAGCAGACTTTTTCTGACATATCTGACATCTGACACTGGAAAGTATTGTGTCATTACCTAGGGACAGACATCCTCAGATCATCACAGTGCTTTACCAGAGAAATACAAGATGTATGATGCACAGACCAATATTATAAGCTTAACTATAGACATTCTTGCCCAAAACAGCCAGTTGAGAGGTGTGGCTACAGCCAATTGACTGATGAAGCTGTGTGAACAGTCCAGTGACTTGGTGATATACTGGCTGGGGATCTCCTGCTTGTGTGGTATTCTTCTTACCTGAAAAGTCATATCCTGGTGTGGCCATGCCTCTCAACTCTACAGTTTTTGGCAGAATGTCCAGATGTTTGTCTAGAAGTTTCATCCAGTCTACATAAACTTGTGTTTTTATGGCACATTAGTTGCAAATGGTTAAAGACTGACATTACAAAATAATGACAGACATTAGTGTTTCAGACTTCATAACCTTCAGACAATTTCTGCTAATGCAAAACCTGTTATTCTACCAACTTTCTCAGTTTGTAAAAGCAATATTTATAACATATGCCTATCATTGGGCCTTTGTCCCACTTTTATTTATGACCTTGTCCAGAAGTCTTGCTGTCAGAGGTTGAGAGGTGTGGGTACTGAGTACATTCTACTGTGCAGAAATGTCTATTATATGTGTAGTATATTCCACATAGCACTGTGACTTCCAGGTATGTCAGTGGCAGAGCAGTACAGAGTAATGAATAAGGTGAACCACAGAAAGACAGTTGTGTATAGGTTGATAGGTTGATATGATGTTAGTAGGGTATTGGCCCTGAAGCCCTTATAACCCACGTAGATGAGAATGTGTCCAATGTTAAGACATGTCAGCACATGAATCCACAGTCCAGCAGGGACACAGGTGGAATTACAGGACTGTATTTTGTATCTCCCATGCACTTATACAGGGACCACATCACTAGGAGTATTGAGCCACTTGGATTGATGAAGACAGAGAGTGTATTCCACAGATGAGGGAGTGTGTAGGACACATATCTGCCACACTAACAAGCCATACTGCTATCACAGACCAGGTTGATGCTGCACCTACTGGTTAATTGAGTGGGCCTTGACTTCCAAATGTGCAACTGTCCCATCAAAACAGGGTCTGGATTACTTTGTATGCCAAACAGGTGTCACCTCAGCAGAGTCTGTATGGAATAGAGTGGAGGGACAGTGCTGTTAGCCTATCTGTGTAGGGTAGGTGTTTGAGGTTTGGGGTAAGGCCCTAGCGTTTGCATGACCCTGGTGTGTGGAGTCTGCATGGCCAGTGGTGTGTAGGTTTGTGGAGTTCTCATGTGTTTTTGCCTCTGAAGTGTCCTTTGTTTGGGTTTTTATTTTGTTGTGGGCCTTCACTTACATGGGTGGGTGATGTGTATTTGCAGGTGATATTTACTGACTCCATACATTGCGTGGCACCTATGTTACTGCACAATTTGTTCTGCTGTGCACATTCTCCATTTGTCTAGCCAGTGGTTCTCCTTCCCCTTATGTGTGTCCCTTTGTCCTTATGTAGTCCAGTCACAGGCCTTGCCCACAGTGGCTGCTGCTATGTATTTGTAATGCTGATGTGAGTGAGGTACATCCCATAACATCACACACAAGGTTGTGGACTTTACACCTCTGAGTGTACCTATTTAGCAGGTTGTCCATCATTGCAGCACTACATTTGCTGTGGTCCTCAGACGGTTTGCATTGCTATATGTTATTATGAGGCAACATGTTCACATAGCTGTCAAACTGTCACAGACTGATATCCGGACAGGCCCATATATGACAGTCAAACAAAGGCCCACACATGGGGACATAGTGTTAATACTGCTCTGCCAAGCATAGACAGAGACCAGTTTGGTATTTGCTTGCTTTCTGTTATGGGTTTGACATCTGCTTCCCCACTGCCTGCCATTGCTGTTATGATATGGCAGTTTCTTGTTTTGCAAATAGTTGGCAGGCAAATGCAATGTTAGGTCAAACAGAACAGATATACAAGGCATACTTGTGCTCCTTCTGTGACAACCTGTCATTCCAGGGGTATGGATGTTTGCCAGCTACAAGTTGTCAGTGCTGACACAGTAAGTTGTCAGCCCTTTATAATCTGGCAGTACACTGACCTTCAGGTACCTGCTGTCTTACTAGAAACCATACCTTCTGACTTTTTAGAACCAGACATCTGGACAAAGCCATAAATAATTTGGGAATAAAGTCCTAAATATAAGGTCCATTGTTAAATATTGGCCTTACAAACCTAGAGAGGTGATACAATAACAGGTTTTGCATTAGCATGCATTTTCCTAAAGGTTATGAAGTCTGAAACTACAATCTGTCATTATTTTCTGACTTTAGTCTTTTGTGATTTACCAAGGATTTGCCAGAAAACCACAATTTCATGATAAAGAGACCATAAATATGATGCAAACCTCTGGACATTCTGCAAAAAAGTCTGCACAGTTGAGGGGTATGCTAGGCACTGTGTAGGTTACTCTGAGCTGTGCACTGTCCATATGTGTGGCCCCCTGTCCATGACCTGTATATCATTACTACAGTAACAAATATTGACATGTGGACAGTGTCTACACCTCCTATCATAGTTGTATTTGACATGCAGAATAGTTGACACTGCAGTTCTTGGAACATAGACCCTGCCAACCACAGTACTGTACCTAGGCCACTAAGACATGACAGCCAGGAGTAAGTGCAGGCCACATACTGACAGTATTGACGACACACATACATAGCTCATTGAGACCTGCATATTGTGAACATGCAACAAGTTATCAGGTTGATTGGGACAGTCCTGGGAATGTGTGCTGTGCTCCTAATACCCTACAAACATTACTGTTACTGCATTTCTATGGGAACATGGGTCTGTGTGGGGGGGGGCACACCTGTCATCTGTCCACATTTGCACAGACTGTGCTGATGTTCCCTTTACATTTTGATTACATTTAGCATAGTATTGTACCTGTCTTGGAGACTACAGGCATATCACTAAAGATCGCAGGTTAAATTGTAATGGCAGACATTTGGGTCTCAGACCTCTTACCATTCAGAGCCTTGCTGCAACTGCAAGACCTGTTGTGATATCACTGTGTAAGTCTGCATGGGCATATATCATCATTGTCCCCCATTTGTGGTCCTTTGCAAGACATTTCTTTATGGGTTTTCTATGACTGACTTGATGGGTGAGGCTGAGGTGTGAGTATGAGACCCCCCACATTCACATCCATGCATATGACCTATGACCCCCCAGTTTGTTAGCCCCTCCATATACTGCAGTGAGATTTGTCACCTAGGGGACTACTGCATTCTCTGGAGCAGCCAGTATTTGGTGGACATTTCCTGTTGTCCCGCATAGCTGTCAGTTGTCTGCTGCTATCCCGGTAGGTCACCCCCATTCCCTTGCATGGATGCAGTGATACCATTGCTATGCTACCACAGGTTCATAGGTTCATAGACTGGTACTAGGATATTGGCCCTAGGGCCTATACAAGCATACCCATAACAATTCCCTGGCTATTTCTTCCCACACTATTTACTTTCTTGGACCCCTGTATAGCAGGGTGATTGACGTGATCTCCGGGGTGAATTTCCTTTCTCCCATCCAATCGTCAAGGTTCCTTTTGAAGAGGGCCAAAGAGGCGCTCTGCTTGACATGTACGGGCAGTCTATTCTAGAGTCTGGGGAGTCTCTGGGTCAGGAACCTATCTCTCCAGCATGTTTTGTTTATTGTGATGACAAGGTTTAGATTCCTGGAGCATGTGGCTCTGAGGGATTGGGATTTCTTTAAGTGTAGCATGTCCAACAGCTCTGGGTTTGACATGGCCTTGTATGTTAAGCAGAGATCTCCTCTGAGCAGACGATATGTGACAGAGTATAGCTGGAGTTTTTTAAGGTGGTCAGCGTAGGGCATCTGCTTTAGGCTTGTGATTCTTTTAGAGAGGTATTTCTGCGGCCTTTCCATGGCAGACATTTGGGTTTCAGACTTCTTACCATTCATTTATTGTTAAGAAGACTGACTTACCTTATGCCACCAACAGTTGTGAGGACAGTGCTTGAGGGCTGGCTCTGGTGGATGCACGCAGCACACAGCCTATACATGGTAATCTACAGGTAGTATGATGTGTGTGGCATCGATTTTACTGTGTGCGCAAATCAGAGAGAGGTGTCAGTCCCTGGGTCCCTACAGTATCAGTGTGTGTGCTATGCATTGCCTCTTTGCCAAGGCCTGGGCATACTGGGCATGCCTCCATCTGCCTACAGGAGCAGGCTCAAGGGGTTCCACTGACCTCCCCTGTGCCTGTGGGGGTCTTGGTAATGGTGGGGGGCTGTGTGGCCCTTCCCTGTGATGTTCCTGCCGCAGCAGTTTCCGCAGGATCATATTGTGTAGCATGGCACATACTATGAACATGTGTGCACATGTGGTTGGAGAGTACTGCAGGACTCCACCAGATATGTCAAGGCAGCAGAACCGTGACTTGAGCATCCCAAATACCTGCTCTATAATGTTCATGGTTTGTGCGTGTGCCTTACTATAGTGTTCTTCAGTGTGTGTGTGTGTGTGTGGGTGTGTGTGGGTGTGTGTGTGTGTGTGTGTGTGTGTGTGTGTGTGTGTGTGTGTGTGTGTGTGTGTGTGTGTGTGTGCGTGTGTGTGTGTGTGTGTGTGTGTGTGTGTGTGTGTGTGTGTGTGTGTGTGTGTGTGTGTGTGTGTGCATTTCAGATGGGTGTCATCATCTACGGCTCCAGTGCATAGCCAGCATCCCCCACCAGATGGCCATATGGGATGTCCCCCTGGCAATTAAATAAAAATAAAAAAGTCCCAACACAAACGTGGTTTCACCGATTTAATAGCACAAAATACAAAGATCCCAACGACTGAGTGCTTCCACCATGAGAATGGCTTCATCAGAGTAACACTGATTAGTCCAAACAACATTTAAATACCCCATCCCCTACCTGCTGACCAGTCCACATTGAATGACATCATCGCAAAAATTAAAAATACAGTTGATTATACATGAAATATAAAAACATAACTGAACCAAAATACAAGATAAAAATGCACTTGTACAATATGCTTAAAGATAAAAAATTTTGTGATGCTGATATACATTGTTAAATATATATAAAAAAGAAATTCTATTTAATCGCATTTGCTTTAGCCTTAAGTGTAGGAAGAATAGCAATACTGTCATTGAGGCCAGGTGGATGCATAGCATTTAGCCTAAGTTGCCACATAGTGACCACATTTTCCACCTTTAGTTTCAAGTCATCTCCCCTTTCACTACTTTTCACCTTGTCAATGACAAAGAAAATTAAACTTTTTAAAATTAGTATAACATGTACAATGTCTATAAAGTGCATTGTGAGCATCTTTATTTCTGATGGCCCTAACATGTTCAGTAATCCATTCCTTAAGTCTTCGTGCAGTTTTGCCCACATACAAACTGGTGCAGCTGATACAGGTGGCAACATAAACTAACATGCTATTGCTACAGCTGCACCTTCCTGTGCAGCTCAGAGAATGGCTATAACCAGGTATGTACACATATGGGCCATCATTGATGTACTTACATACCCTACAGGTCCCACATTTGTACATTCTAGATATAAAAGACTTGCAACTAGAATTCTCCATAATGTCCTTAACACTTCTCCCTCTACTGTAAACTATCCTAGGTCTCGGGTCAAGAATTTCCTTACTTGCATCCTTAAGACCAAAGTGCCATGCATAGTTGATGGCTGAAACAATATCTTGGGAGAGGTGATTGTATCTAAGGACAATTGTATTTGAGCCATCAGACTGTTGTTGGGGTGGTTTTACTGGTAACCCAGCATGAAATATAGGCTGGTAAAGGGTATCTCTCTTCTTTAAGACCTCATGTTTGACCATCAAAACTAATTTTAAGGAGTATCCCCTATCTAAAAACATCCCTACAAGTTGGAACAACTCACATTTCAAAGTATTAGAGTTGCTCACCAATCTCGACAGTCTGACCATCTGCCCCTTAATAATTCCCTTCTTCTGGTGATATGGGTGACTACTAAAATGGAGCATGGAATTTGAAAAGGTTTCCTTCCTATGGATGCCACTTTCAAGAATCCCCCCATCAAAATTCAAATGGATGTCTATATAATTTATCTCACACGCATGCCAAAAGTTGGTGAACCTGAAAAAAAGTAGTGGTGTTATTTAAAAATTCAAGGAACTCATTGGTCTCCTGTTCAGTCCCTTTCCATAGAATCAGAATATCATCCAAGAATCTGTTATATAGCTGGATCTAGGACATAAATCGAGATGTGAAGATATAATTTACTTCCCAGTATAGAAGTACCAAGTTAGCAAACATGGGAGCACACTTGGCTCTCATGGCCACTCCTGCAATTTGTTGGTAAATTTCCCCTTCGAAGAGCAAAAAATTATTCTTAAGGACCAATTCCATTAGATCAACCAGCAAGTTAATCCTGTACTTATTGCAAGTTTTGCTGTTAACTAAGCTTTCTCTAAAGAAATCAAGGCCCTCCTCATTGGGTATGGTGGTAAATAAATTTATCACGTCTATGCTAAGAAATGTGAAGGGCTCAGATAAATCAACACCCCTAAGTCTTTCTAAGCAATGCCATGAGTCCCTTAAAATATGATCAGATTCCTCCAAAACTATTTTGGTAAAATAATCCACAAAAGCTGCCAATGGCTCAGTTTTAGATCCCTTAGCAGCCAAAATGGGTCTAAAAGGGGGGTTAGAAATAGACTTGTGTGTCTTTGGTATGCCGAAAATTACCGGAATAACAGGATGTGGAACCAACAGATACTTGTGTTCTTCCTCATCTAACATACCCTGAAATAGTGCATCTAACAAAAATAAATCAATTTTCAAATAGGCCCTGTTAACCTCATTGATACTGGCCCGCATATAAGTAGACTGGTCGTTTAAAATTTCAGACATCCTGAAGGCATAGTCATACTGTGACATAATGACCATGACCCCACCTTTCTCAGGTTTCATCAAACGTAACTCATGATTATTGGCTAAACTAAATAGTATCTTTCTCTCATCAGTGGCCAAGTTATCTTGAACTATTTTGTTTTTGTTAGAATTCAAAATCCTTCTCATTTCAGCTTCACAGAGCCTCTCAAAAACTAATAGGTCTACATTTGGAGGTGCTATGAATAAGCTACTTCTGTGCAATGAAATTTTGTCCTTGCTTAAAGAATTATCATTAAAAAATAATTTTAAATTAAGATGTCTAGTATACAATTTAAAATTGATCAACAAATCAGCAATATCCAAGGAAAACTTAGGAACAAAAGTTGTACCCTTGCTCAATAAACTGTGATGAACATTGTTAATAGTCATTGCAGTATAATTGTAGATAGTAAAGTCATCTTTCTTAAATATATCACAATGTGAAGGTTCAACAAGTACATCACAATCAACAAAGGACTCACAGTCACCCAGTACTTCATCCAAGTATAAACTCCCACTGTCCAATGATACACTTAATTGGGCCCTTGGCCCCTGCTGTTCTTGTAGTGGTAACTCTTGTTGTAATAGTTCCCATTGTTGTGTAACCTGCTGTTGTTGTATTAACCCCCCATCCCGCTGTTCCTCAACCTCTCGGACCTTCTCGGCTCGTCGTTCTCCTCCAAAAAATGCTCGTTGTTTAATTCAGACACCTCAGTATTGTCAATAGACCCAGTCTGAATCAGACCCACAGAGAAACCCACACCCCTCTTAGGGTCCTTTGCACCAATAGGGTATGCACAGTCATTTTGATAGTCATTCATGTCCCTAATTAATTTTTTCCATTTAGTGTTCATACTGTTTTTCACAAAGTTATCAGAATCCTTTAAAATCTGGTTGTATTTATTAAGATATTCGCTAAACAACAAATCTTTGACAATATTCTGAGGTATAGCATTCAGTTCATCTTACAGGGCTGCCAACCTGGAAGCACTGTGCTTTATAATAATTTGTAACATGTCTAAACCTGTATTATTGAAATGTTCAACAAGTTCACTGTAAGCAGGGGAACTTACCTCAATTCCTATGGGCAGCTTCCATATCCGAAGACCTTTAGGAACCTGCTTTAATGATATGGATTTGTTCAGAAAGGCATTATCCAGCTGAAGACTTTTAAAATTTTTTACTGTTTTCTCAAAAGAATCCAACTGTTTGCTCAAAGTGGGCCGCTCATTTCTCTCCTCATTCAAGTCCAAGAAACTTGCTGTGGACAAACTAAGCCATTCGCCGAAGTCCCACCCTTGAGCTGAATGCTGTTGATTGGAATGGCCAGAAACCCCCCTTCCTTCCTCAGGGGGCATATGCAGAATGTACAGCTTGGCTTGAGTGCTTGTGAGAGTAACATTGTTTGAACTCACAGCAGCAGCCATTTCTCCCATTGAAATAAGTGCTGTTAATTTCTGCACGGAAGATGTTAATTCTCCTATTAAAGCTTCCATCTGTCAAATGGATGTAGCACTAAAAAGTGCTCTATTAAATGGCCACCATGTCAGTCAGGAAAACAAACTGTCACAAAAGCACCAAGTCCTCCAACTAAGCAAAAAACAATGAAATAAAAATAAAAAAGTCCCAACGCAAACGTGGTTTCACCGATTTAATAGCACAAAACACAAAGATCCCAACGACTGAGCGCTTTCACCATGAGAATGGCTTCATCTAAGTAACATTGTAGTACAAACAACATTTAAATACCCCATCCCCTACCTGCTGACCAATCCACATTGAATGACATCATCGCAAAAATGTAAAAAAAAAACAATTGATTATACATGAAATATAAAAACATAATTGAACCAAAATACAATATAAAAAAGCACTTGTACAATATGCTTGAAGATAAAAAATGTTGTGATGCTGATATACACTGTTAAATATATAAAAAAATATTTAATCACATTTGCTTTATCCTTAAGTGTAGGAAGAATAGCAATACTGTCATTGAGGCCAGGTGGATGCATAGCATTTAGCCTAAGTTGCCACATAGTCTCCAAATTTTCCACCTTTAGTTTCAAGTCACCTCCTCTTTCATTACTTTTCACCTTGTCAATGACAAAGAAAATAAACTTTTTAAAATTAGTACAACATGTACTGTGTCTATAGAGTACATTGTGAGCATCTTTGTTTCTGATAGCCCTAACATGTTCAGTAATCCTTTCCTTAAGTCTTCATACAGTTTTGCCCACATAAAAATGGGTGCAGCTGATACAGGTGGCAACATATACTAACATGTTAGTGTTACAGCTGCACCTTCCCAGGTAGCTCAAAGAATGACTATAACCAGGTATGGACAAATATGGGCCATCATTGATGCACTTACATACCCTACAGGTCCCACATTTGTATATTCTATATATAAAAGACTTGCAACTAGAATTCTCTATAATGTCCTTAACATTTCTCCCTCGACTGTAAACTATCCTAGGTCTCGGGCCAAGAATTTCCTTACTTGCATCCTTAAGACCAAAGTGCCATGCATAGTTGATGGCTGAAACAATATCTTGGGAGAGGTGATTGTATCTAAGGACTATTGTAGATGAACCATCAAACTGTTGTTGGGGTGGTTTTACAGGTAACCCAGCATGAAGTATAGGTTGGTAAAGGGAATCTCTCTTCTTTAAATCCTTATGTTTAACCATCAAAACTAATTTTAAGAGGTATCATATTGTGTAGCATGGCACATACTATGAACGTGTGTGCACACGTGGCTGGGTAGAACTTCAGGACTCCACCAGATATGTCAAGACAGCAGAACCGTGACTTGAGCATCGCAAACACCTGCTCTATAATGTTCCTGGTTTGTGTGTGTGCCTTATTATAGTGTTCTTCAGTGTGTGTGTGTGTGTGTGTGTGTGTGTGTGTGTGTGTGTGTGTGTGTGTGTGTGTGCATTTTGGATGGGTGTCATCATCCATGGCTCCAGTGCATAGCCAGCACCCCCCACCAGATGGCCATATGGGATGTTCCCCCTGGCAATTGCCTGGTAGAACTGTGAGGCATGCCAGATGTAGGAGTCATGATAACTACCAGGGCTGCCAGCACACACATTCATGATAATGCCCTTGGCATTGCACATGACCTGGCAGTTGATGGAGTGATAGCCCTTGAGGTTGACATAGACTGTACCCTCTTCACTGGGTGGTGCCTTGATGTGGATGTGCATGCAGTCTATGGCACATAGTAACTGTGGGTAGTCTGCTACACAGTGGAAGAGATGCATATTGCTGGTCCTCTTCTCACTGGTGCTGGGGGAATATATGTGCTCACCAGCATGTGTTTGCATGGCATCCAGAAACTGGTGGAGTACCCTGGATGCATATATCTGTGAGACCCCCAAGATGTCCCCAGTAGGTGTTTGGAAGGTACCTGTAGCTAGTATTCGTAAGGCTACACATGCATTGGTTTCAACTTGGATGGGTTCCCCTCTGTTGGCTCTGGGTCTGAGGTGACGCTTGCTGAGTTGCTGAAGTATGTCTCTGTCCACCCTGTAGTGGTCTAGTATCTCCAGATCATGTAGCCCCTGGTAGGTTACCCTGGGTGTGAACACTCTTTTCCTCCTTAGTCTGGGATGGTTGTCAACATTATCCTCATCACCAGCCTCAGCATCTAGCACATACTGATGTATTAAAGCAACATCAGCCCCTAACATGTTGTCAGTTAAAATTCCATGAGTGTGTACACCAATGGTGCAGAGTTTGTGGAAAAAAACAGACTGAAAGGTGTGTTTGCATAATTTATACTGCTGTGCTGCAGATGCTGTCTGTGTGATTAGCTGACTATGATGCATTCTACCTGCCAGCTATATTATTTGCACTCGAGTGCCTTTATTCTGCTATTTCCCATTTTTTCTTCCCATTTCCACCCCTTCTAAGCTCCGCAGAGTGCCACAAAAACCCGCTGCTCAAATGTAAACACCTGCTAGTTCCTGTTGTTTTATTATTATTGTCATTGCGTTTATGCCTTACAGCATGCTGCACAAACCTTTGTAGCTATAGTAAAGAGTATTGAGCAGAAAGGACCCTGCCAGGGACACAAACATGCTCAGCATTTCTTGAACTAGCTCAGACACGCACCCTTGCTTAACTGTGCTTAGCTGAGTGCAAATAGAAGCCGCAGACCTCCAATGTGCTTACACCAAGCATGAAACCCCCCTTTTCATGTCAGCTGCTTCTCTTCCTCACACTACAGCATTATAGCTTCTACATGGTTAGGTGCAGACAAACACGGTCTCCCATTTTGCTATTCAATAAATTTAGCTCATTTGCATACCACACTGCCTTAGTCCCTTGTTACACCACTACACTGGAGCCTATCTCCTTAGCTACCAGTGTTACCTGTTATGGTTTTGGTTCTGCATGCTAACCACTATAATGGCAAAATTTATATTCACATAAAATTGTCTTTTTACATTTTTTAAATTTTCTGCATGATCTCATTTGCGCCCCGCTGCACTATGCTTAAACGGCCGAAATTGGCCAAAAAACATAAACTTTGATTTTTATAATTTGAAACTGTTTTCCATGCCAATGGCCATATTTGTGGCCATTGACATACCTAATAGTCATAATTCATGCTTTACTTTGAGCTGTCATGCCTCTATTTTGATGTTTGCAGAAATATAAATGGTTAGTAACAGAATACATTTCTGCAGTGGACACGGATGCCTGCCTGATTACTGAACTACTAATTCACCTCATTTGCATGGTTTTCACCAGCAAATGAGGTAATTAGCATTACTAAGTGATGTCCATGTCAGAATAAGGCTGGCAGGCTCATGCACATCCCCAGCCTTGTTTACTGGATCGATCTGAAGACATATTCCATGCAGAAGCTGCTACACTATTCTGACGCAGAGAATTGTCTTTATTGAATCCCAGCCATTACCTATATTTATAGTCAGCTTTTATAATGCAAAAATATGTATGATTTTTTTCTATAACCAGTGGTGTAGTGATCAGTGCATTAAGAATTGCATTCCTGATCAAGTGGTCTACCACCCCCTATTTCATGTCTTTGGTATTCCAATATGTAACTGTGAAACTTCACTGAAAATATAGCAATGAGGACAGTTAGTGATTTTACATTCCCCACTTCCACCCAATTAGCAAAGAAAATGCACTTCATTTGCTATTTCAAATTGAAAGCAAGGGAAAATCATTGTAAATTAAACAGTATAGTTGCAAACACTTCACCACATCTCCAACAGATACTAATAAAGCACCATATACCTTATAGAGGGAAGGAGACATGAGGGGAGCAAACGTCAACACACCATTGAACTATTTACTGATCAACTGTGGTGCTGCCAAGGCAACTTTGTAAACTGTCCATTTCAGCAAGGCCACATTCATTTAGGTGTGACTGATGAAATAATTGGATAGCATTATCAACAAGCAATCAATTGCTTATAATGTTTGAACATTTTTATTGATATGGTATCAGTCAATTGCTTAAAATGTTTGTTTTTTGTTGATAATGCTACCAATTAAATACTTAATTTTTGGATGATCTTTTATTGATAATGCTACCTACTTACTTCTACCAGCATCACCCCTGCCTGAATGTGGCCTTCCTAAAATGGATAAAAGCAAAGGTACCCAGCTCCAACATTGCTGAGAGATACGTAGTTCAATAATCACCTGACCCTGCCTTCCCCCCTTGTAGTACTAGTTCTCTGTCTAGTATCCTTTACAGAAGTTTTGAAGAATTTGAGAAATTCTGAATACATTATCAATTCATGCAGTCTTCCATAAATCTGCTGCAGTGCCTGTGCTAATGATGTACAAACATAATAATTCATTACCTTTTTATTTAATTTATACATATGTTATTTAAATTGCTGACTGCTTATTTGATGAAATGTGCCAAACTTGAAAGATGCCACTGCATCAGAAGGAACAGAGATCAGTGTTTTTGTGCAATATGTTCTGTTATGGTCTATTCACCATATATATTGAATGGCTGCATACAAATTTAACTGTTTCCACATCAGGTTCTTTATCATTATCAGCAGTAGCTCCACAGATGCAGACAGCACGTGGCAAGTGTGGACTTCATTAATTCCAAGCCATATTAAAATATAAGATGTTTTAAACAGGACATATTATTCAAATAGTTATTTTTTTCCACATGTGTAGCACCAGAAACAATCACATGCTGTAGTTCACCAGGGCAAGCTGATGTTGAAAGCAAAATGGCAATTTATGATGATGTCATTACTCTTATAGTCATTACACAGCCTCAGGACAGTAGTACACAGTCACAAAGTGTACTGGCATCTCCCACACACAGGTTAATATCTCCATAAAGAGTGACATAGATTCAAACATAGTACATCATGAGGAGATACTATTACCATAAAGGGAGAATCACCTCATAGCTCAGCACCTCTTTCTTGTGAAAAGCCAGGACCTATTATATCCACTGTGCAGCCTGCACAGGAGTGCCAGATGACGTCATCAATTATAGCCAACTTCAGGGACATGCAAGGCCTTGTCTGCACAGCAGCAAATGTCAAGTAAAATAGTTCAGTCACAGAACACTGCCAATGAGAGTTAGGAAGAGATTATTATAGAGCCCAGGGGAGACATTGAAGATAGTCACATGTACATGAGAATGGTGGAAGCCAAGGGCAATGCCATGATGATCCTCATGGTTACTTACACAATTTCTATGGCAACCACTATTCAGATACTAGTGAAGATTTACCAGGCACACACTGCTGATAGTTGAGGGTATGTCCAAAGTACAGTCTGAACATGTGGTGGATGAGTATGCCAGATTTCCCATATGTCCCAACAAACCACTGTAGGCGTTCATGTAGATTCACCCAAGAAAAAGGCAGTAAGACATTGTCAGAATTCCACCTCACAGGGCAGGATCTTTGAATCAAGGTCAGGATCTCACAGCACTACTCAGTCAATGGCAAGAGCTTCCCCTGCATCCAGAACATCATCTTGTTGTTGTAGCATTTTAGTATCAAGTTCATATGCAAGCACATGCTAATAATCTATGGGACCATTCCCAACACTATCACTAGGGAACATTGTATAAAACACATTTAAAATCTGACATAACTTTAATTAATGCCATGCATACCTCATCCAATTACAACACAAAGAAATGTCAGAAGGAACCACACCAAGCAACAAACCATATATGTTTAAAGTGATATCATTTGCAGTTACCTGCATGCTGAAAAGGGCCCATAAACAAAATAAAATAAAATAAAACAAAAAACAAAAACAAAAATGATGATAGCAGTTGTATAAGAAAAAATGTTTGTGACTTCAATACCACTAAGATTTGCATTAAGATTGCGGCAATGCAAATGTTTAGCATGTATTACTACAGCTCATTGCATCTCCTTCTGCTTTTGTCCCCGCACACCTCCTGCTATAGCTAGCAGTTGTTTGACTGACCACCAAACATAGTTCACATGATGACAGCTATAACCATATGAACTACACATGTTTATGTGTTGTGCTAAGAAATGACTGATGCACAGCATTAAGTTGTCCATGCACTACTCAACATGGCTCACAGGTAATGCATGCAGTATTATCTTTGTAACTTTACAAAGCCATTCATGGCCCATACTTGTGGACTAGATGTTGCCATTTTGCCTGCTTTGCCATGTAGCATGCACGAGCTTGCCAGAGATGGTGCCATGCTCGCTATTGTCACTGGTGAGACAAATGAGAAAGAAAGCTGCACTGTCACCACCAACCATAACTTGTGACAATCTTTCTCC
This sequence comes from Protopterus annectens, assembly GCF_019279795.1. NCBI lineage: Eukaryota > Metazoa > Chordata > Ceratodontiformes > Protopteridae > Protopterus > Protopterus annectens. Next base: position 1,369,690,600 of record NC_056726.1, read on the forward strand.
AGGCTGATGCATAATCATTTTATACAGAATGTAACAAGTAGTAAACATTCTATATATAACAGCAGGGTCATCCGGAACAGCCCACCAACTTGCCAGACAATGGAAACAGGCTTTGGGCATGCCAAATATTCACTCACTGACTATCCATAACTGGGATAGGTAGGTGTTGAAATGCTTCTTTGCATCTCCCTACAAGTTACAGACTGGTGTCTCTAGCCTGGGTTCAAGTGAATAACCTGCATGACCTGAAAAATGTAACAGGGAGGAGACACTTGAATATAGAGTTGTTAGTCATTAAACCTTTAATCAATCTATGGATAAATAAGAGACCAGTTGGCATAATGGTTAAGGCCTTCACCTCCTATGCACAAGGCACAATGTTCAATCCTGACCCCTGGTCAATGCCTGTATGGAGTTTGCATGTTCTCCTTGTGTCTCAGTGAGGTTCTTGCACTTCATGCTGAGTGCTTTCATCTCAAACTCACTCAAGAATAGAGTTGTGGCAGCAGCAGCAGCATGGACTCTAGATTGCCCTATGGAGGAACAGTTATATAGACCAACTACTTTGGACATCTACTGTGGTGTGCGATATACTCAGGATAGGAGAACATAGAGCACAATATCTGCACTGTATCAGGGTTAGTCAATCAACAGTGTAAAAATGGGCTGTAGGTGATTTGGTCATGTTGACTAATGTCTCTAAAATTGGCAAGGATATTTGCCTGTGATAAGCAGGTTGAGGGCACATTCTATTCTGACTTACACCAGGAGTGCATGCATCCCTACTGGCCAGTGTGTGCCCACCATAAATCCCAGCAGCCCTTCATAAATATATGCTACTGTCTGGTGCCCAGTTGCCTAGCTAAGGTTACCTGAGATGACATCAACTACGAATTGCTACACTCAGTCTAGGTTCACTGACTGGATGTAGCATGGAAGTGGGTGAAATGGTGATAAAGAGGAGGCTGGAGATTCTATGTATCCAGAAGACAAGATGGAAGGGCAGTGCAGCAAACCAACTTGGTTTGGGTTGCACAACAGGGTCATCTACTACTGTTGATTGTGGTAAGCAAGAGGCTTCAGAAGACAGTGAGGGAAGTCCTCTGTTACTGAGAAATACATTCTTGAACAGGAGATTTATTTTTACAGAGTAAAAGAAACATAACCAACTTTTGCTAAGCCATAGCGTGTAGCCTAATTTGTAAGCAATCGCACATAAATAAACAATGAGTAAATTAATGCATGCAGTAAAATGTGACTTAAATCTTTCAGTACCCCTGTACAAGAACAAAGTGAATATCTTCCCCAATAAGATTAAAGTATTACTATTAAACGTTAACAAAATAAACCTTTACAAATGAAACAGTAGTCTATATTACTATCTCTTACCATGTCAGAATTAATACCTTACACATAATTTTTAAGTAAATACTGGTAGATGAGAGTGTCTATCTCTGTTGCCTTACCATACCCCCATTTCTCACCCATGCCACTACGTCTGCATTTATACTACACTAGGCACCACTCCACCTCAGTTAGTAAACCAGTCACCTCCATTGTTTCCATCTCAATTATCTCCCTTAGTCTTGCTACCAGTACTACATTATTTTACAAAGTTCCCTCCTAATTGATAACCCCACAGTAAAAGCCTTATTCCATCATTAATTATATCTGCAATCAGTTCAATTATCTAACCGTCTAATATGACCAAAATATATTAAACCACCATCTGGCCTATATGCTGCTCTAAATGCTACCAACACTTTACTGAATTATCATACTTCTACACAGTCTTACCTTATGTACCATTCTTAGCCTCACTTTCCTTACTTCTCACCAAAATCTGACAGTTACAAACATCATCTCCCCAACTATATTTTGTAGAATTCAATTTGACAATTTCTACTTGCATCCTAAGAACTGTAGCTAGTCTCTTCCAAGATACTCCATACCTCAACTACAAAAGTAAACCATTCAACCTATCCTCAAAACAGCCAAAAACATACCCTTCAATGAAACACCTCCAAGCTACTATATAGAATTGCTACCTTATCTCAAAGCAATCCTTGTTGATGGTGATATTCATCCCAGCCCAGGACCTAACCACCAAAACTCTGATAAATATAACAGAATAAATCATAGCAATCAAATCACACAACCACCATCACTTACTAGCCAGATAACTTATTTACCATAAACACTAGAAGTATAAGAAACAAAATTATTGAGCTACATGCTTGGATTGCCTGTCACAAACCCAATATTCTGGCCATAGCTGACACTTGACTGAAGCCTAACATCAGTGATACTGGCATACTAACATCAGGCTATAATGTAATTTTAAAATGACCACAACAAAAGAAAAGATGGTGGTGACACATTAATGTTCCCAAACCACTACAATTTAACCCCATGTAATGCTACTATGCTACAACTCAGCAAATCAGAACTTCTTATTCCACAGATAAAAACTAAATTAAATCGAATAATTATTATCACCTTGTATATTCCTCAGGTGACAATATCAATATAGTAGAAGAAATCCTACAGTGGGCCTCTAGCATCATACGTTATGAAACAATAATACTAGGAAATGTGAACATCAGCCGTCTTAAACTTACATCTACTGCCCCCAAATCTAGTATCAACTGCCTTGCCATTAAGCAACTCATACAAGATGCAACCTATTTCAGTAAAAACTCAAGTTTTCTACTGGAGTGAATTCTCATATCTGACCCAATACATTTCTTGCATCAGGTAATCTAACTAATTGTCTCAATGACCACTTTCCAGCCTAGACTAAGAGATATACCAAAAACATCCCTAAACAACAATCAGTTAAAACCATACATAACTTACATGAATTTAATCCATAAACATTCAGTGACATGCTCTTATCATTTAGCCAGCATATATTAAAATCTATCCCCTTAGATGATGCTATAATCAAATTTAACTCAGTATTCCTCAACATTCTCAATAAAATAGCACCCCTACAGAACAAGTGACTAAAAGCAAATCATGTACCTTGGTTAATAAAGACTACTAGAAAATTGATGCAAAACAGAGGCAAAGCTTGGAAAACCTGGCAAAAAACAAAACCTCCAGCACTACAAGACATTACATAACCAGGCAAATAAGATAATCTGTGATAAAAAAGCTATTATAATAATTTCCAGTATAGTAGCAAACAGATTACAAAATGTTCTGGTCAATCATCAATGAAATACTACAACATGGACAAAAACATAACCACAACCCATCTCCAAATAGTACTGCACTGGATATAGCAACACAATTTCATAAATATTTTATAGATAGCATAGCATCCATTACAAAGAGTTTTAATTCTACCCATACAGACTCAACAAAATCCCAAGCTGCTTCCAAATTCACTCAACAGTTAGTGCCTACAGCTACTATCCAATTCTACTAAGCAAACTAAAAATATTTCTACTTCCTGAATTTCTAAAAATGGCAGCAAATAATATAGCTCACCCCACTTCCATTCTTATAAACAGTTCTATACAAGAATCATATGTCCCTAAGCTATGGAAAAAACACACATCATTCCCCGCCACAATGGAGGAAATTCAGTAGATATCACAAATTTCAGGCCAACACCAATACTATCACCACTTTCAAAAATACTGAAAAAATGTGTCCATGAACAACTTGTACAGTTTCTTACACAGGAACAACTTTTATCCTCAACCCAACATGGTTTCTGACCAAACCAAATGCTAATGCAGCTATTCACATTTATGGATACAGTCAACAAAGCCAGGAATAGTGACAAATTCACATCTGCCCTTGGTCCTTGACCTTTCAAAGATTTTGATACTGTCAGCCACACAAAACTTCTAACAGAAATGTCATCATTAAGTTTGACAGCAACAGCAAACACATTAAACTGTTTTCAGAGTCATCTCAGTGATAGATTACAATGGCAGACCACTCTGTTTCCCCTTTTCTCTATAAATATAGGTGTCCCACAAGGCTCAGCCCCTGGAACTTTGCACTTTAATGTTCTTGCCAATTCAGTCCATACATGCACACAACATGCCTCTTTTATATAATATGCCAATGATTCAACACTTACATGACCACAAATGATCTAACTCATCTACAGCAAATTACTCAGGAATCCTTTACTGCTACAGAAAAGTGGTTACAAAACTATAAACTTATGTTTAATCCTATATTCCTGCTATTGTAGAATATGGGATATGCATCTTAAAATGTTGATGAGCTAACTACATGAAACTACATATCATGTAGTGTATTTACTTTCTTTGAATATAGAGCCGTTAGTCTGAATGTAGAGTTTATGGATGGTACACATCCTTACTGCCTCTGTTAGATTTACTTATCATCCAGATTACTGATATTGTAAAGAAGAAAATAAATTCTTATACAACTGGAAAAATAGATCTACAAAAGTGAATAAATAATATTTTTACACAATTTATGTTTGGAAGCCCTAAATAATAATTCACAAAAAATAACAACCTATCTATAACTGTTATAAATGTTAGAATTTCAAAAAACTTAGTAGAAAAATGAAAGCTCTTGAATCATTAGAGAATCCTGTAAAGCTTCACATATCAAACTGGAAGCTACCTGAAACACATTTACCTATTTTACCTTCCCTGAATAAGAGAAATATAAATTAGAAATTAGAAATTAGAAGCAAAATTGAGAAGTTCAGAAGTGATTATGAACACAGAAAGAATGTCTTTTATATTTGCTGTTTGCTCTTTTTAATAACCCAGTGCCCTAATTTGATTACATATGCTTATGTTGCTGAACTTAATTATAAAGCAAAAAATTGTGGCTTTGTTGAGTTGCATGACTTATTACTAACAGACAAAATAGTTTTCAGCATAAGAAATGATCAGAAAAAAATAACCATTGCAGAACAACTGAAATTGCTAATATGCAATGAATTATGAGAAGAAAAATATTTAATATAAAATGCAATTCAAATATAATGCCTAAAATAAGAAATAAGCTGATGATGTATTATAAAAGTAATGGACATGGAAAGTGGAGCCATATGAGGATGCTTTGAGACAGAATAGAGATAAGAGAAATGTCCATGCAGTTCAAATTGCTACCCTATGGGTTAGAAGCAACTATAAGAGCAAGAAAATGGGTTATCCTCCCTTTAGTAAATTCTGCAGATTTAGTGCTCAAAAATAAAATTTTAAAAAGATGTGCAAAAGCAAAACATGCATATTCAAAGGAATTTGAATGTTGTCAAACATAAGTATGAAAATGGTTTGCACCAACCATCAGTTCAGATAGTAGCTGTAAGATTATGCTCAACAGGGTTTTAAGGTTGAAAGTAATTTTATTACAAATATATAACATAAATAAGGTATAAAATAAAGCTTGCCTAAATGCAGAAACAGAGTTTAGTAATATGTGATCAGCATCCATACTAAATGACCGTGGCTTGGAAAATAAGGAATCTGCTGAATGGACATTTTTCCCTTACAGACTTAAAAACAGGATGTATGCAAGAGCAAAAATGCAAAATCTGCTTTTAAAGAACACTGTGACAATGTGTTTTCCTTACAAAACATGTTTTTCTGTATATAAAAAGAATGGACAACAGGACATGTTTATGACACTGTTATCAGCATTGGCACAAGAACAGATGTTCTTATACAAAGATAAAAATAGAATACAGGATGTTCACACTGTCAGAAAAGCTGGCCTCTTATAAATTCAGCAAAAATGTGACAAGACATTGTTAAACAAGGAAGCTTAAAAATAATATTATTAAGTCAGCATTTGCATCAGCATCTGCAACAATTAGTAGTGTTTCTACAGGATGAACAATTCTCCAAAATAGAATACCAAGAGGAAATGTATATGTATGTGCAAAATTGTATATAAAGATCTGTATCAATCCAGTTATGTTAGGGGTATTGGTAGAGACACATTTGTCTCGAGCTAAATGTTATATCTCTCACATCATCTGTACTATATGAGAAGTAAAGTGGAACAGCACTTTAAGCTGCAACGTTAGTCCATTTGGTTTATTATAAAAGTTATTGGTTACTGCTCTTAAAGACAGGTGCTGCTAAGTATATTCTCTCATCAGTATATATTCTGCAAGTTTCTGTATGCAACAGACTGTGAATGCAAATATAACCAGACTTTGATTTCAGCAGAATCCAGCCAGCAAGACTGAGTGTCTTAAGAAGACTTCAAATCCATCACAGTAAGCAGCACCATATAATTTTTCATTGGCAAGCTAGCCTGCATTTGAACCTAAAATATGCATTCAAACACAGGGGGAGTGATGGTAAGCCCTGCAGAGGGTCACTTCAGTCAAATTGCAGTAACTGCCATTTGTATGTATGTGTAAATTCTAAACAGAAGTATTCCAGTTTATGCAGCTTGCAGTAGTAAAGTTTTTTTAGATGTCTAAAATCCGGAGTGAGACTAGTTCAAGAAAGTTGAAGTGTCATTAATTCTTCAAGAAAAGGTGGATATCTACTTGTACAGCAGTCCGCTGCCTGTTGTACTTCACCAGCTTCTCAAGTGACTCTGAAAAATTTCCAGCCATCAGCAACAACAGCCTGATCACCTGTTTTCTTGCTAACTGGTAAGACTTTTTTCTGTGTCACATTTTTAGTGTGGATGCTATTAGACAGTTTGTATATTATTAGACAGTTTGGATGTTATTAGACAGTATGGATATTATTTATAATTCATGCAGGAGTAAACCAAGCTTTAGTAATTTGCAATGTTGGTATACACAGCACATTAGTAAATGCAAAGCCTTATTAGGGCAGGTTGATAGTAAGACATTATGCAAATGTATTACAATATTTGACTGCTATCTCAAAGAAAACCATGTGGAATATGACAAATGTTTACTGTGTGCTTCAACAAAAACTGCATTTTGTGTATTATGCCATAAAAAAGTATTGTGTCATATTGCTAAAAAAATAGACTGTGAAGACAGATCTGTTCATGATAAAGTATTTACTAAGGGTAAAGTGTTTCTATTATATTCAGATGTTGGACAGTTATGTTCTGTCACCAGATGTGAAAGTTTTTTTTTTTTTTTTATCTCAGCGTTACAACAGTCAAATCAGTTACTGATAGAGTCTCTAGTAGATTTTGTTACAAAAGAGTGTAATAAACTTCTAAGAGAAAGACTCAATGAGTTCAGGAAGCTTAGACAAGTTACACATACATCTTTTCAAAAGTGCATAGGAGTTTCAAATTCAGCAGAACAGTTTACTAAAGAATGTCAGAAAGACCATGCAACATTACAGGAAACTCAACAGCAATTGCAGGATAAAGGAAACAAATTAGCTGAACTGACAGAGACTGGGAACTTCCTGCATACACAACTAATATGTGCAAAAGAAATATATTTTATAATATGTTTATGTTTTGAAAATGGTTAAATATACATGGTAGAATGGTAGGATCTGAATCTGGACAAATCATTCACAAATGTTTTACTTTCATTCAGTTAAAGCAAGACATTTATCAGTAGTACAGTATATAACTGCTATTCTAATTGCTTAGTTAAAAGGTACACACCAGTTTTAGTGTATAAAATTAAATGAAAATAGTTAATAAGAATAAAGATTTCAAGTCACAAGACTGACATGCTTATATAAAGATATACAGATACAAGACAGACATGCATGTGTGTTCTTTTCATCTAGAGTACATTTGTTTACAATGCATAAAAGCAAAAGGCAGACAACAGCAAATATAAATAATATGAATATAAACGTGTTAATTAAGCTAATATATATTTTGTTTTTTTACATTTTTTTTTATAATTGTATAGTAACACCACACCAAACAGTTAAAGTTCTGAATTTTAAAAAGAAAATCACAGATGGTATTAGTCAAACAGTCTTTGTAAAATTAATGGCAGGACAGTTGAATAAATAAATAAATAAATACTAAAATCCATGTAAGCTAATTGTAATGTAGTATAAATGCATAGTTATGCAAATTACAATCAAATTAAAGGAAAAATGCCAAAATAATTAACTATAGTTTATAGAGTATAAAATGTGAGCTCAGATCTTCCTAGACTGAATGAATAGTTACAGGAAATGTTGGAAAGATAAGATAAACAATAAGCCTGATTGCCAGACAAGTAGCTTGAGTTTTTCTAAAACATTATTGTTATTAAAACATAATTGTTAAAATGTTTACAGGCAACACTATTTGGTAATTGTAATAAAATGTCACAATTGTGCAACCATGCCCTTGATAATCTGTTTGCAAGTAAATGTTATAGCCAGCAGATGGGCTATAGTATACATACAGTTAAAATCAATTATGCAAAAAGGTGTAAATACCTACTAATGGTAATAAACAGCAAAAACTTTATAAAAATGATCAAATCAGACAAAGGTCTATAGTTTAATAACCTAATAAAGCAAATGTATAACCAAAGTGTTGGGCTGACATACATTCTATTCTCACAGCATAAAGGAGATAAACAATACTGCAATGCTGCAGGGGGAGGGGTACGTTCTCAGTTATACACTGACTGTATAAGCAGTACTGCACAAGGGTCTAAAATAAAGCTACAGGAAGAAATATCTCATTCCTACTTGACAATACTCTTTTAGGGGGAGGGAAAAACAGGTACTAGTGTATTAGAAATACTGGTAAACTGGATTAAACCTGACAGGATAAGATATTTTACAAGTTGTTAATAGCTATCATAATAGTTATTATTATATTGTTTAGTATTAAATTGTATTTACAAGCTGTTAAACTGTAAAGCTATACAAGAGATGGTTTAAAAATAAGAGATGGCTTAAAATTGCTTTATTACAGCTATACAAGAGAAAGTAAAGATATGTAAAAATTGAACAAGACTGGTCACTATTTTTAATATGTTTTTGGCAAAACAATGTTGGTATAAAAAGGCATGAATATTTTTAATTGTTGAGTATGTAGTTTAAAATAACAGGACATATGCCTTTGGTACCAGTTCCACTAGATATTTCTAAAGAGACATAAACATTTTCCAAGATTTTGCTTAATATTAATGTTATTAAATTTGTAAGATTAGACTAAATGTACTTTATAGTCTTTGTATGTACAAATGCAGAAGAATTCAGTACAAATGATAGTCTTTGTATGTACAAATACAAAATAATTCAGTACAAATTAAATTATGTGTAGAGAAAAAAATGGGTCCAGGATACCTACTAATTTGAAATGCATGAATAGCAAACAGTCTTTGTAAATATATACTGTACAGGAAGTTCATTATCACTGGTTTCAAGATCTGTACTAGTATTGGTTTCCACAGCTACAGAAAAATTATATTAAAATATTGTATTCATACAGCTAATGGACTAATATATAAATAGCATTCTTCAGTGTATACTTCACTGTTAACTAAAGTGTATGGGCAGTTCAGAGACATGACCACAATGTTATGGTTAAAATGACATTGAAACTGTATATTTTCAGCAGTGTATAAATGCTTGCAGTAGCACATGGTTCTTGTCTCTTATAGTTAATTCAACAGTTGCAAAGAGTTAATGGAACAGTTCTAAGTCATAAATTAAATTCTGTAATTGCAAAAGAATAAATTAATCAAGATAAACTAAAGCAGACACAGCTCATAATCGATGAAATATTTTCACAGAATGGTCTGCAAAAGAAAAAGTTGTTAAATACATTCAGTTTTGGTAGTAATGCTTAATATCATTGTATTAACTATGTAAAATTGCATTTTGATTTGCTGTATCAAAAGAAGACTAAAGGTTTTGCTTCTTAATATGTTTTCTATATAATGTGATCAAAATACATATCAGTATAAAGTGTTTTGAGTACATTAAAATAAAAAGAAGGAATTGTAAGATTATGCTCAACAGGGTTTTAAGGTTGAAAGTAATTTTTTTATAAATATGTAACATAAATAATGTATAAAATAAAGCTTGCTTAAATGCAGAAACAGAGTTTAGTAATATGTGATCAGCATCATACTAACTGACCGTGGCTTGGAAAATAAGGAATCTGCTGAATGGACATTTTTCCCTTACAGACTTAAAAACAGGATGTATGCAAGAGTAAAAATGCAAAATCTGCTTTTAAAGAACACTGTGACAATGTGTTTTCCTTACAAAACATGTTTTTCTGCAAATAAAAAGAATGGACAACAGTACATGTTTATGACACTGTTATCAGCATTGGCACAAGAACAGATGTTCTTATACAAAGATCCAAATAGAATACAGGATGTTCACACTGTCAGAAAAGCTGGCCTCTTATAAATTCAGCAAAAATGTGACAAGACAGTGTTAAACAAGGAAGCTTAAAAATAATATTATTAAGTCAGCATTTGCGTCAGCATCTGCAACAATTAGTATTGTTTCTACAGGATGAGCAATTCTCCAAAATAGAATACCAAGAGGAAATGTATATGTATGTGCATGACTAAAATTGTATATAAAGATCTGCATCAATCCAGTTATGCTAGGGGTATTGGTAGAGACACATTTGTCTCGAGGTAAATGTTATATCTCTCACATCATCTGTACTATATGAGAACTAAAGTGGAACAGTACTTTAAGCTGCAATGTTAGTCTGTTTGGTGTATTATAAAAGTTATTGGTTACTGCTCTTAAAGACAGGTGCTGCAAAGTATATTCTCTCATCAGTATATATTCTGCAAGTTTCTCTATGCAACAGACTGTGAATGCAAATATAACCAGACTTTGATTTCAGCAGAATCCAGCCAGCAAGACTGAGTGTCTTAAGAAGACTTCAAATCCATCACTGTAAGCAGCACAGTATAATTTTTCAGGATCTAGTAACATAAAAGTCTTCAAACAGTGAAATCTAAAAAACACTGAAAGACACTGAGACAATAGTGGCAGTCATAGGTGCAGACTATACAACATGTTTTGTTTGAGAATCCATTTACAGTTCCAGGCCTATTTCATACTGTATGGAGAACAATCCATAGACTATAAACATATCCTGGCCACAAGGTGGTACCATTAAGCCAAAACCTGCTGAATGGACTATAAAAACAAGCACACCAAAAAATGCTCAATCTCTTTCCACCCCAAAATGAACAACTAAATAAGTAAATTCTCTTAATATTTAAGTTGGTTAAGTTGTTTAAAGCTGTGAATTGTAAGATGAATTCACAGTGTAAAACCAGAGAGTGTATGCAAAAGCAACAGTTATGCAGTGGAAGAGACATCACAATGATATCCTCCAAAACAAAGATGATTTTTTACAGGCTTAGAATGATTGCTAGTAAATAATCATATACAATAAAATTGTATGGTATGGTTGGGATATATGTTCCAGGGAAAGTGCATATATCTCCTAGAACGAGACAAGGTGGAAATTAAGTGACTGAAAAGAAAGATATAATAAGCACCAACAGAACAGATGACTAGTACACTTTCTTTTATAAACAAACATGTTTAAGATTTCAATTGACCAACAATATTTAAGAGAAAGTGGTAACATGAATGCATTACCCATTGCTTATATCTGAAGAAATGGTTTTACACATGTCATATGCTAAGTTCTTTTCAGTAGTCAATGCAAAAGAGGGTATCTATCAGATAAATGTAGATAAAATAATATCCAAATTATATGTAAACTTTCATCTGGTATTTTAGTAGCACCAGAGGCATTCTGTAAAGGCCACTACAAAGAAAACTGCAGATTTTGGAGGTATTTATAACCTTTACATGATGATTTATTAGCACAAGGTCAATAGAATAATGGCAGAGCAGGTAACTAATACAACTGCTAAATAGCTTGTAACAGTTTCGTTGTAAGTCAATCAAGAGTAAACATAATATAAGGTTAACAATTCTGGAGTACATGGGTCATCTCATAATGATGAGCTGAATCAAGATGCAGAAAAAAAGTCAGAATAGTTGTTGAAAAGCAATGGCTAGAAGACAAGCAGATAATACAGAGGTGTCTTGACATTATATAGTATCTTCTAAGGTCTCTACTTAATATGTTTGAGGAAATTAAGTCCAAGAAATTTATTAGAGTTATATATAGTCTGGGAATTTCAAAGATATATCATTGTGCACTTGTAGATACTGGCAGAGGCCATAGTGAAAGGATATCCATAGCAAAATCCTCATAAAAGAAACAAGATTAAGTATTATCTTTCTTTAAAGGAAAAAATGTGTCCAGGGCAGTTTTCAGTGTGCTAACAAAGTAATAACTTTCAATCAACTGAGAAAGCAAATGCTTGAATAGATACATGATTAAAATTTGAGAATAATAATGCACAAAACAACACTAACAGACAACAAAGATCATATTTCCAATATATGCAGTCAAGTTAAACATACTAGATATGAGGAGACCACTGTTGAAATCAGAAATAGAGACTATCTGAAATTTAAAATTTAAACATAGAACAGAAAAGTTGAATTTACTTACAATATCTTTGGATATATTTGAATGTATTGTTTTGGTATAAGTAGCTCATAATGTGCTTAGTATAGAAACAAGGTTAATTTTAAAATCATCGACATAATGCCATGCATGCTACACCATAGACCATACATAATACAAAATATAAGTGACATGACTCCGATCACAACCAGATTGTTAAGTGTTTGGAAAATGAATGTCAAGAAATGTACCTCCAGAGCAAAACCTGATAGGTGAATTCCACAGCATACTTTTTTTGCAAACACATAACAAATGGTTGCAGTTTGAGACACAGACCTAATTATTTTTTTAATAGCAAGCCAATACATAATACCTCCCATTAAAAAATAATGAATGTCCAGTTGAGGTGTGTGGCATCAATTAATTGCTTCCCCTGCAGTTTCATGATGACAGCTATATGTATTGTGGTGCAGGGATTGGTTATTTTTATAATTTTGAGGTTCATATATAAGACCTGGCTATATCAAGTTTGTTATCCGTAACTTCTTACATGTGAAGTTGGATATAGCAGACTTATTTTTGTCTTGCTGTTGGACCATACCACATTAGCACCTATATGGTATGGAATGCAACACACCTAGCAACCTATGAACTATTGAAAAGCACAAAAGACAAACCTGGTAGAATGGCAAATGAACCAAGCCTCCACAGCTATGCAAGCAAGTACTCCAAAAATACTTTTATTCCACAAATAAAACACGGTTAGCACTTTGTTTAAAACTAGGTTAAACTTCATCAGACGTGTTAAAAAATATATCATATCCTTTTATACTGCCACTTCGTCTTTGATTGAACCCACATCATGATTGACATCCATTAAAACCACAAATTTAACATAAACATATATTTAAAATGTATGTATATATACATATTATGTGTATGATCCTATACAATACTGCAAAGTTAGCTATATAAAATAAAATATAGAATAACATATATAAGCATCTATAAACAGGGAGATGGAGAAACAGAAAAATAAGTGAATAAATACTTGATTAATCTATCTTTTTCCTCTGTAAAGCCTTAATTTTAAAACTGGTGCTATGGAGCTATGCTCATTAATTCATGGCCAGTTATCAGCCTGTAATCATATTTGCCATTTTAACTCCTTTAAGTCCAGTTGTACCCCCCATGGCTTCTTATCATCAATATGTACATGGTCAATGGCCATGAAAGAAAATTCATGGTTGATATATTCATTAATATGTTTTGCTAAAGCATTGTTCATATTCATGTTCATACATTCTTTGAGACAAACGTCTCTCCGTTTTTCCAGTGTAAAATATTGAACATGAATTGCATACTGTTAGACAACTGCTTTTGAATTACAGTTGTACTTACTTTTTAAGAAAAACTTAGTATTTCTAAGAACAAAGTTATCACCAATATTTACTTTATGGCACCAATAGCATGCCCCACATTTAGTCATACCCAAAATTATCTGAGAAGGCATACGAGTTACTTGTTTAAAAATTTCTTTGAAACTCTTGCCTTTTCTATACACTATTTTAGGTTTTTCATTCATATGGGCTCTGATATAGGGGTCCTCTAACAAGATGGACCAGTTATTTTCAAATACATCTCTTACTATGTTATGGTCTTGGGAATATGTTATGACCAAGGCTTTAGAGAAATCAGGATTACTGTATGATTCACACAGCTGTTCTCTCTAGTAGTTGGACTATTCATGTCATGGGTTCTCTTAGAACTCCCTAATATGGGTTTAAAATTCCCATTTAATCATTTATTAGAGATTTCCTGAATTAATGCATCCACTAAGCTACTAGGATAATCTCTATTAATGAACATTGTACGTAAAGTTCTGCATTCATCCAAGAAATCATCATATCTAGTCACCATCCGGGCCACCCTCACAAGTTGTCCTTTGACAACAAATCTTTTTTTTTGGTGCTCTGGATGTGAACTACTATAATGTAAGAAGCAATTAGAATAACTTTCTTTTCTATAGTAAGGGGGGTGTGGGGGCACTGCCCCCCACATCGGGGGTGAACGTAGCCCCCCACATATTTTGGATATATATTAAGTTCAGAAAAGAGTAATTTATTGGAATTGCAAGTATCCATGTATATAGTTCAAAATATTTAAAATAGGTGGGAGGCTATGCCCCCCACACCCCCTTACTATATATACTAACTCCAGGGTCGCACAACAGTGGGGAAAAGGCCATATATAACTTTCAGTGAAATGTGTTATAGTGAATTGTGTTTTCAGTGAATTGAGCTTTCAGTGAATTGTGCACAGTTAAATGTGTTTCAGTGAAATGTGATTTCAATGAATAGTCCTAGACCCATATATATATATATATATATATATATATATATATATATATATATATATATATATATATATATATATATATATATATATATATATATATATATATAATGTGCAGATTATTTTACTCCTACATATACTGCATTTGTATTTATGCAGACAATTTATATTATCATATAAAGATTCCATATATTTGTATACAGATGTTGTGTAGAGATATGTTTATGCTTTCTTTGGCATTATTAATACATATTTACAGTTACACATATTTTTCTACCAAATGCTTTCAGTCCTGCAGCCTTCTTATAGTTAAGTGTTATAATTAATATGACCAAAAATGAGTGAAAAAGTAATACTTTCTATAGAACTCTGGCCTTCTTGACACTACTTGGTCAACCCACTCATCCAGCTGGTTGGGTCTATGGAGCTGTAGGTCATCACACCTGTGGCAGCACTGCTTGTTGGAGCAGGTGATCCCTGTCAGGGATGACAGCGCTCACTCACCTCCTGCCAAACAACAATCTTCTTTTACCCACTCCACCTTACGCATGGCTGGTACTATCCAGGCATGAGGCACTAAGAAGGTAGACCATAACCTTAGTGCCCTTATACCTCCATCTCAGAGCATGGCCTAGTGCCTTCACAGGTGTTGCCATCATCATTTGAAGTGCCAGGGCAATAATGAAGAAAGTATCAGCAGGGCTGTGGTTCACAGATTTAAAACCACTTCCCATGGTGTGTTGTCGCCTTAACTAAACCCAATTAACCAGCAGGCACTTTAGAACAGGTATTGTTTTTTCTAACAAGTTTGCTTTTACCAAAACTGCTTTGTCACATGCATGTTTTTTAAAGGAATACATTCATATTTCATTTATAAGGTGAATGAAAGTCAATAATACAATCTTCATTTTTTTATTATAGGTTCATAGGTTCATAGGTAGGTACTAGGCTATCGGCCCAAAGGCCTACGTAAGCCTAGCCAGCAAGGTACCATAGCACCATAGCTTACGCCACCCAAGAAAGTTATTTTCCTGTGCTACTGTCCAGCAGAGACACAGAAGTGATCCGCAGGGTGTATTTCCTATTTCCCATCCACTCATCAAGATTTTTCTTGAAGAGTGCTAATGAAGAACTTTGCTTGATATAGATGGGTAGCTTGTTCCAGAGTATAGGAAGTCTCTGGGATAGGAATCTATCCCTTCAGAGTGTCCTGTTTATTGTGGTGACAAGGTTTAGGTCCCTAGAGTGTGTAGCTTGGAGGGATTGGGATTTCTTTAGGTGTAGCATGTCCAACAGCTCTGGGTTTGACATAGCTTTATATGTTAGGCAGAGATCACCTCAGAGTAGGCGATATGCTATGGAGTAAACTGGAGTTTTTTGAGGCGGTCAGTGTAGGGCATTTGTTTAAGGCCAGTAATCCTCTTTGTGAGGTACTTCCATGGACTTTCCAGCTGCTGCAGATGTCTTGTGAGGTACATTCCAAAAGGGGCGTTGTATGCTATAATGGGTTTAATGAGTGACGAGTAGAGGGGAACAATGACCTCTTTTTTCTAGGATGTCAGCATGTCTTTTAGTCCAGTCTGACTTGAAAGCTTAACTTATACACAAGTAAACTCAGAGGAAGGTACCAAAGACATTGACAGGGAAACAGTCTACTACAGTAAATGGAGTCCACAACAGAGCCAGAAAAAGTCCCCTTTAAGACTTATTTATGAGATTTCTGAAGGTATGCAAGGAAAGGTATGTCTCCTTACGACTAACAGCATAAATGTCTGCAAAAGAGTTTGTAAGCTTGTCACAGTGACATGAATAAGAAAGAGCACAGACTAACTCCAAAGTTATCTAAGGCTGTGATAGCTTAGATGCATTGCAAAGTGCATAGAAATAAAACCACAAGATGTTTATAGTCAGAACAGAATAGGGAAAATTATTATTAAAAATAAAGGAGAAAAAGAGAATGCGTGAAAAATTCGGTTGACACTAAAGTTAGTAGTCCAGCAGTGAATGCCATATGTATGTAGTAATGAATACGGGGGAGGGGGTGAGCTGATAGTAACATAAATACCATTTCAAGTCTCCATGAGAAAGAGGCAACTAGCTTAATGGCACTAACCTGGTCAACAAAGGATAAATAAATAAATCAACAAATAAATAAAGTGGAAACTATATCCAGTGAAATGAGACAAGGAACTTATATTTGATCTGCAAAAATGGCTATTGAGACATCATTTAAAAAAAAAATAAAACCCATTAACTTTGTGGACTGTATTTACATAATACCAAATACAACACAAGGAAAATGTAGAAAGTAAGTATTCAGTTCCATGTGCATGGCAAACAATGTAGCAGAATAGCTAAATACCATGGAGAGCAGCAGAGAACATGCAGGAATGACTCAACCATCCAAGTACCTTAGAAACTTCAATCCAAAGAAGAGACCATGTTTTAAACAAAATGCTTCAAAGTGCAAGTATGAAAGGCAACTGATAAGTAAAGAAATCCAGTGGCATGACAGAAGAAAGTTGAGAAAAGAAGCTTTTGCTGACAGAATATTGGGACCATGAGATTATTAATCTAATTACTTCAAATGCAGATGTAGAATTCATTAATACATGGTGGTATCCTTAGAGATAGCAAGGGAAGTAAACTGCCAGCTGCCAGAAACAGTAGGTGACCCACCAAGCAAAGAACTGAGTAAACTGATTGGGTCAAATGGTCCTTAATCTTCATTAGAATCTTTGTTCCCATCAATATGTGTGACTTTCTCATGGGCTTTTGCAGTATATGAACAGCTGCCTTTGAGACTGTCATGCACATAGATGGAACAAATTCGTACCAGACTTCTGATGCTGACATCTGCTGCTTTAGTTCTCCTGCACAAAGCAGAATGCATTACTCATTGTAATTAATGTTTCCCCAGTTATTATTATTGTCACACATAATTTGTGACATCATTCCATTTCATTGTTTACTGTACTCTTGGCATAATGTACATTTGATAGTACAGGGATTCAGTTTTAGATCATTCACTTACATTGGTCAAATACACTTTGTTCCTTATTGATTTAAAATGTTCCAGCAGACTGTGCTCCTGTTCTCAAATAATGAATGTCTTACCTTTCTAAAATGTCAGGTGTAAGAACACATTTGTGCTACCTCAATAGCATGGACATATTGCATTTACAAAATTATTAAGCTGCTGAAAAGACATAGAATTCTCAGCCAAGGGTTGCCAGAGCATACAAAAGATATGCAGTCAGGTGGCAGGGACTGGAAATGAGTAAAAAATAAAATATAGAACACTGTATAGTCTTCGGAACAGAAAAGGAAACATCATAAATCATTTCAAGACAACCTAGTTCTGGAGAATACTTTAGCAGGACCAGATCCATTTCATATAAGGATGGAGCCATTATTATGACTTAATTGACCCAAGATCAATTAGTAGCTTGGGTGATGGAAGGCAGGATGGGAAGAAGCATTTCTACTGGGTTACTCACTCTGTGAGCAGAGGTTTCTGTCACTAATAAAGATGTGCCCCTAGTAATGGAGATGTGCTGCAATTGTGGGACATATTACGCATAAAACTATGGCATCTGAGGTGGGTGGAGTTAGTTGCATTTGGAGATGTTTGAGATGTCACTAGCTTCACCCAGATAGCACATGCAAAATAATCCCCCCTGGCATGTAGGGCCTGCATTTTTGACACTGCAGGCTACTCTGCTGCTCTTCCTCTTCCCAATCTCCCCTGGTATAATCTCAGCCCTAGACAGTGGTGCCTCCAAGTTTGATTTCTGGCCAAGGTATAGTAGCTAGTTGGTGGGGTGCACAGGCACAGGGCAGGTGAAAAAAAATAACACTGTACCAGTAAAGTATAAAATACATGATACATGGTATCAGCTCAATCCGCATAATATAAAAACATAACCTAATGTTGAAATGAAGGAGCATTTCCCTGCAAAAAATGTGACTGCCATAATTTTGAAAATACTGGCAACGTTCACAACACAGAAAAATGATTAGCTTGTCATGCTCAGGGTTTAATGTTTAGATGAAGACTTGTTATATGATAGCAGAACAGTTCAAGTGTATAGCTATCAATACAACAGATGTGGGAAAATGTTATGTGCAAAGACATTTGTACCTTGGTACAAAAAGAAAAACATCATTAACCCAAGTTCAAGAACCAAAACTAATACTTATTTTGTTCTGTGCTGCATAGTAAGGAAATAATTTTAAAACAAATACTGCAGTTTTGCCAAAATTCATCATAAAATACATATCAGACCCACTGCAGACACTGATGAATAACAACGTAGTTTATGTGTCTGTTAAAAGTTCTTCAAAGTAGAAGCTACATTGGTCAGTTAACAGCTCTGGAATTACAGTAATAGTCTAATGTCTCAGGAAGATTGTGGGAGGTGGTCTGTCAGTACTTGGACTAAAAAATTGGTAGCCATAACATGTGCCATTTAGCTAGTTTATTTTGTTCATGGATTCATAGGTTCATAGGAAGGTACTAGGCTATTGGCCCTAGGGCCTATATAAGCCTAGCCAAATGGTACCCTGCCTTTTGCCACCCAAGAAAATTATTTTCCTGTGCCACTGTCGAGCAGAGCCACAGAAGTGATCCCCAGAGTGAATTTCCTATTACCCATCCAATCATCAAGATTTTTCTTGAAGAGTGCCAATGAAGAGCTTTGTTTGATATAGATAGGTAGTTTGTTCCAGAGTATGGGAAGTCTCTGGGACAGGAATCTATCCATCCAGCATGTTCTGTTTATTGTGGTGACAAGGTTTAGGTCCTTAAAGTGTGTAGCTCGGATGGGCTGGGATTTCTTTAAGTGGAGCATGTCCAACAGCTCTGGGTTTGACATAGCTTTGTATGTTAGGCAGAGATCGCCTCTAAGTAGGCGATATGCGATGGAGTAAAGTTGGAGTTTTTTAGATGGTCTGCATAGGGCATCTGTTTGAGGCCAGTAATTATGTTTTTGAGGTATTTCTGCGGCTTTTCCAGTTGTTGTAGATGTCTTGTAAGGTACATACCAAAAGGAGCATTGTACTCTATAATGGGTCTAATGAGTGATGAGTAGAGGGGAACAATGACCTCTTTTTCTAGGATGAGAAACCTTTTGTGATGAGGTGTGCAACTTAGAAGGATTTCCTGACTATTGTGGCGATGTGATTATCAAAGGAGAGACTACTGTCCACCTGTGTCCCAAGGTCTCTTATCACACTTTCAGTGTTAAATAGACTACCACCTATGTGGTAGTTCATGGGTACAGAGTTTTTACTAAAAGGGATGACAATGCACTTTTTAGCATTGAGCTTGAGGCCATGGCTTTGACACCAATCATCTGTCTCAGTGAAGCCCTTTTGTAGAAAGTCCACATCGTTAGGAGTTTTGATTGTGGCTCCTAGTTTGCAGTCATCTGCGTACTTTGTTAGCCAAAGATCTTCTGTGTTAGCCTGTACTTCAGAGAAGTAGATACCAAACAGGAGAGGACCCAGGACTGAATCCTGTGGTACTCCACTTGTCACTGGTCTGAAGTTGAATTTGGAGTCTGCTACTTTCACAGTATGGGCTTTGTCAGTGAGCCAGTTGGCAACCCATCTTGTGACATAGGGATTTATACCTAGTTTATTGAGTTTATCTATAATTCCAGAGTGGGGGATGGTGTCCAAAGCCTTGGTGAGATCTAGATAGGCTGTGTGAACCACCTTACTCTCATCTATGGCTTTGGTGACCACTTCAAAGAAGTCTATCAGGTTTAGGAGACATGATCTGCCTTTTACAAACCTGAACTGGGTAGGGTCCAGAGTTTGTTTATAAGTTCCATGATGATACGTTCCATAGCCATGCAGACCAGTCTCATCAGGCTAATGGGGTGGTAGTTCCCAGGGTCCGTGGTGGCTCCCCCTTTGTGGAGTGGGATAACCATTGCTGTGCGCCATTCATTGGGCACAAAGCCTGAGGTGAGGCTATGATTGAACATGGTACTTAGTTGACTATTTACAACTATTGTTAAAGAGGTAAGTCAGCATAATTTGAGCAAAAATTTGAAAAAGAAAATAGGTTCCAGAAGCTGTGCAAGATGTCTTTGACTCATACTTCTGCTATTCTATTTATATCTAAAATTTAAAAAAAATGATTTCTTTATGTCTACCATGACTCACCATAAAGGGGACTTACAGTGGATTCTGTAAGAAAACCTCCAAGATCACTTTTTGAGATGCAAAAAGTATAATCACATAATGATTCTGATGCATTAAAATAGTCAGAATATGACAATATAATAAATGAAAATATAGAGACAGCTTTTATTAATTTATTTATTGATACTTTTTGTTGATTTGGTTAGTCTCACTAGGCCAGTGGCCTCTTTTCAGTGGAGACCTGAGGTTGTATTCATACTGAGCAGAAAAGATTTGGCCATACTGGGGAACTTCCCCTGCTCTTTTAGGCAGTACTTGTTCTGTTCCTAGTGCAGTGGCTGCTATGAGAACAGCACTCAAGGAGATCCAGGATGGTAGATAGTATAGAGATGAATGTCAGTGCAGTGTCTGAATGAAGATAAGAATCTGAGGAGTTGTTTCATCAGAATTTCTTTGTCTCGTTAGACGCAAATGTTCAAAATAATGATGGATGCATTATTACAACGCTCCTGTTGGGAGGGCTGAAGAATGATATTTTGGATGAATTGTTGTTGCAGAGCAGGCCAGAGACTGGAAAAGATGCACCATTGGGTAAAATAATGGACAAAATTCAATTGAAGGAATTGGGAGCTATTTTAAAAGAAGTATGTCAGAAAAAGAAATCATATGCTAAGACTTTTAAAGAAACTGCAGGGAAAGTAATGAGAGATAAACAGAGGAATGGAAATGTCTACAATCAAGGGACATTTATGGTGAGAATTCACAACAAAGAAGAAAAAGAAATGGACAGACATGAGATTACAGATAATTTAATGGCCCCCATTGGGAGTGTAGGCTCAGGAGGTAAAGAGATTTTATTCTTATGCATAAAGAGATATTTTGTGACATTATTTTTGAGACTGGTTCAGTTCTGGAAAGTTTTTTTATGGGGTATGAGAAGAAAAAGAACTGCAATCCACAGAATTGTTATGTGGTTAAAGCATTTCACAGAGAAACATAAATGAAAATAAATGTTTAATTTTGAACGGAAGTTGAAAAAGAGATTTTAAAGAGATGTTTAAGCAAATGTGTAAGGAAGTTATGAATGTTAACAGTCTATAAGAACAGAGGATTGTGGATTGGGAGATGGGGCTGCAATTTTGTACTGAAATGGGGAAAAAACTGATCATATCCCTAGTATAATAAATGTAGAGGGTTACAGACTTGATAAATATTGGGGACAACCAAAAACATGTTTTTTTCCTGTGGAAAAGATGATCATTTGATAAGTAACTGAGATAAGAAGGAATGTTATATTTGTGGGGAAACAGGTAATGATGCAAAAAAGTGTGAATTGAAATGTTATAAATGTATCAACATTGGCCATTTATGGATGGACTGTAATCTATAAAAGGATGAAAAAGAAAGAACAAAGTGAGGAAAGTATGCAAAGATAAAAAAAGTAGTCCCAATAAATGATAAAGAGGATGTAGGGGAACTTAGAGGCACCACTGCCTAGGGCTGGGACTGTACCTGTGGAGATTACAAACAAAAAAAAAATTGGGGAGGAGATACAGTATAGGACCTAGGAAAGGAACTATGGTCAGGTATAGTTGAACTTTGTAGAAAGCCAGTGAAATTTTTTTATTTATTTATTTTTTTTATTTTATTTATTTAACATTTGTTGACCGGGAATGTCCGACTAGGTTCCACAGAGCCTGTTTTCAGTGGAGGCCCGGGGAGAAACGCTCCAAAATCTTGGACATAACATTGGCAATGATGTGGAGATTAAGTACTGTAGTGCTCAGATGGCATAATAAGGTATAAAGAATTATAGCACTGAATTCATATATTACAAGTAAAGAAAGGGAAAATTTACTAAAGTACAAATATACGCATCATTGGGATGTGCTGAAAAATTAAAAAGAGGAAAGGTATGTTTAAATGAAGTAATGAGATGTTATCAATAAAAAAAAATTATAGAAAATAAAAACTGATAGAAGATGAGAGGAAGTTTGGTATGAAAATATCATGATGCAATAGTATTATGTTATTCCTTATGCTGAGCTAGTGAATAAAAAGTTAATGCTATAAAAGTATGGTGTAATAAGCAGAATGTAGAGATTTTTTATGGAGATTAGTGATTAATAAATTACCACTAAAGGGAAATATAGACCCCGGGATTCATGAAGCTCGGCGCAAGGCCGGCGTAAGGCCTGCGCCGGCGGTGCAGTGAATAGCCGGCGCAGTAGCGCCATATACATATTAATGAAAGTGCACCGGAATCACAGACACGTGCGTAGTGTACGTGAGCGAGCCCAGGTAGGATGTGTCTGGAGGCGTGTCTAAGCCGGCATGAGGTGAGCAACCTAATGTGCTGACAGCCACTGTCCACCCACAATAGTAATGGCAGCAGCCAGGTTCCGTGCAGAATGAAACGCACGTACAGTATGCAACATAGTA